>NC_041384.1:482977535-483005443 GCF_002162155.2 Triticum dicoccoides | reverse complement strand
AGTGCTCCTCTGAGTGTTGGTCCGAAACGAGTAGACTACGGGGCCACCTCGGGGCAACTGGAGGTTTGGTTTTACTTGTAGGATGTCTCATCTGGTGTGCTCTGAGAACGAGATACGTGCGACTCCTATCGGGATTTGTTGGCACATCGGGCGGCTTTGCTGGTCTTGTTTTACCATTGTCGAAATGTCTTGTAACCGGGATTCCGAGTCTGATCGGGTCATCCTGGGAGAAGGAATATTTTTCGTTGACCGTGAGAGCTTGTGATGGGCTAAGTTGGGACACCCATGCAGGGTTTTGAACTTTCGAAAGCCGTGCCCGCGGTTATGGGCAGATGGGAATTTGTTAATATCCGGTTGTAGAAAACTTGAAACTTAACTTAATTAAAATGAATCAACCGTGTGTGTAGCCGTGATGGTATTTTTTCGGCGGAGTTTGGGAAGAGAACACGGTCTCGTGTTATGCTTGAACGTAAGTAGTTTCAGGATCACTTCTTGATCTTTGAGCTTCTCGACCGTGCTTTGCTTCTCTTCTCGCTCTCATTTGCGTAAGTTAGCCACCATATATGCTAGTGCTTGCTGCAGCTCCACCTCACTACCTTTTCCTACCCATAAGCTTAAATAGTCTTGATCGCGAGGGTGTGAGATTGTTGAGTCCACATGACTCAAAGATTACTTCCAAACAGTTTACAGGTGCCGATGATACCAGTGCAGGTAACGCAACCGAGCTCAAGCGGGAGCTCGATGAAGACATTTTCGATGTTGTGTTTCGTTTCCTTTTGATCAGTAGTGGAGCCCAGTTGGTACGATCGGGGATCTAGCATTAGGGGTTGTCTTCTTTTATTTTGGTTCCATATTCGTACCTTGATTGTATTCTAGTTGATGTAATGCTATATTCATGTATTATGTGAAGTGGCGATTGTAAGCCAACTCTTTATGCCATATTCAGTACATGGGATGTGTAAAGATTACCCATCTTGCGGCATGCCTACTATGCGGTTATGCCTCTAAGTCGTGCTCCGACACGTGGGAGATATAGTCGCATTGTGGGTGTTACACATTGATAGCTGGTAATCATGTGCCTGTTTGCTAGGACACCATGACAAGGGATGGCTCCCAATAAAGCTCTCCATACATTGATTTTAATCCTGGTTAGCACACATAATTTCCAAATGGTTTTCCAGATTGGACTAGTACTTGAGCTTTGAACCGAGTTTTTCATTCTCAACTTTCGTTCATGTTGGTGTTCTCATTCTTCATAGTAGGCCGACCTTACAGAAAAATACCGTTCCTATTGAAATGCCATGAGATAAAATCCTCCATCATCCCAAGAGCCAACGGGATATTCATGATTTGTCGTACATCAATAGGCCAAAACAATTCATTGAGCAACTGCTCATCCCACGTTCTATTATCTGTATCAATGAGTACAGAGACTTTGGTAATTACTCTATTACCCCTCGGGGTCATTATTCGTCGTGTTGGGCTACTTGGGGTCAATGGGTCATCCTAGATGTTTACCTGAGAGCCATCCCCTACTCTCCATATGTTCCCCCTTTTGGAAGTTTGAATTCCACTCCACAAACTTTGCCATGTGTATGAGCTTCCTTTCTTAAGACTGCAATTAAGAGGTCGCCATTAGGGAAATACTTTGCCCTTAGAACTCTAGCACATAGTGATTCTGGTTCACATAGTAACCTCCAACACTGCTTTGCTAACAGTGTCATATTGAAACAGTGCAAATCTCGGAATCCCATGTCCCCTCTATTTTTGGAACACACATCTTTCACCACGCAAACTAGTGCATGTGTTTTTTAATCTCATCAAATCCCACCCAATACTTAGACATGGTTGTCGTAATGCTGTTGCAAATCTGTTTAGGCAACTTGAACACTGACATAGCATAGGAAGGAATTGGTTGAATGACTCCTTTCTGTAACACTTCCCTACCACCAACAGATAACATTTTGGTCCTTCCGCCCTCTAATTCTGCTCAACACTTTGTCAACAAGGTGCTGGAAGCAATCAGACCTATCAACTCCCACAATGGGGGGCAACCCCAAATATTTATTCGTGATCGCTTCTTCCATAATATTTAAAGTTGTACACACCTCCACCCTAGTATCAACAGGAGTACATGGGCTGAAAAATATTCTCAATTTGGCCTCACTCACCAACTGCCCTGACGCCTCACAGTAGTCATCAAGGACCCTTCGAAGACTTGCAGTGTTTAAAGAGTCAACCCTCATCAGGATTGGAGAATCGTCAATGAAAAGTAGGTGTGATACTGAGGGTGCATCTCGACACACCCTGACTCCAAGTAAATTACTCGCTTCCTCTTCATGTGAGATTACGCTACACAGGCCCTCAACACAGAGCAGGAACAAGCATGGTGACAATGGGTCTCCCTGCCTGAGCCCCCTAGAAGGGACAAAGTAGTCAGATAATACAGTATTAACTCGAACTTGGTACCTTATTGATCTGACGCATTCCATAATCAGTGCCACCCAGTTGGGTGTGAATCCTAGGTGCAACAAGATCTTCTCCAAAAACACCATTCGATTCTATCATAGGCCTCGTGCATATCAAACTTCACCGCACAAGTACCATACAATCCAGTAGTTTTCGTCTTAATAGCATGAGAAGATTCAAATGCCACCAAAAAGTTATCCGTGATCAAACGCCCTGGCACAAATGCACTCTGATTCGGTGAGATAATACCACAGAGGAGATATTTAAGATGACCTTCTAGAAGTTTTGAAATCACCTTGTACAACACATTATATAAGCTAATTGGGCGAAATTGTGTTATGACATATGGGTTCTGCACCTTTGGGATGAGCACAATAGTGGTGTTGTTCCATCCCTCTGGAATCTTCCTTGAGTTTACAGCCAATAACACTTCATCTATCAAGTCCTCCCCTATAATATGCCAACATCTTTTATAGAATACAACATGTAAACTATCCGGGCCGGGCGCTTTAAATTCACCAATCTTGAACAGAGTTTTTTTGAGCTCCTCCCGAGTGTACGGTTTATTCAGTTCTTCATCCATTATGTCAGTTACACACAGTTTAAGCTTCTGTATACCAGTAGCGTCTGGTTCCAGAACACCAGATGTAAAGAGGCTAGAGAAGTAGGCCGCTGGATGTACTTTTATCAACTCTTGATCCTTTGTCCACTCATCATTCTCTTTCTGTAACCTCTTGATGAAATTCTTCTTCCTTCGACCATTAGCGGCCCTATGAAAAAATTCCGTATTTTGATCCCCACGAGTGAGCAAGTCGGCACTTCCTCGTTGGAGATAGTATATTTCTTCTTGCTCAAGTAGTTTCTCAATTTCCAAGTGCATCTCATGTTGTTTTACCACTGCCTCATCATTCAGTAGTCCTGATAGGACTAGATCAAGTTCTTTCTAGAGCTCACGCAGCCTAGTTCTTGGCCCCTTAAGGACCTCCTTGTCCCAGCATTGAAGCGCAACATGTACGTCCGCTATTGTTTTTGTAAACGATGTCCTCCCCATCGCCTTGCGTCAGTACCAGGCCACTTGCACTATTGTTTCAACGTCCTCTTCGGCCAACCAGTGCGCCTCAAATTTATGAGGCCCACTTGGTCCTCTCGGTTGAACCCCACGCTGAAAATCAGTGTCAATCAGCACCGGCCTATGATCAAACTTGTCGAAGTCCTCGTTCGACACACCAAACAAAGAAAACATATCAGCCCAAGTGATATTGCCAGTAGCACGGTCTAGGCGTTCATGAATATGTGCACGCCGCCACGAGAATTTGTCACTTGTGTATCCTAAATCATCAAGCCCACAATTAGCAAGAGCTTCACCGAAAGCTTGCATGCACCGTTGCGGGTGCGCAATACCACCATCTTTCACATGGGCATATAGAATTTCATTAAAGTCTCGTGCTAACAGCCCTGGCAAGTCCATCATTGCATGTAGTTGTCTCACATACTCCCACGAGAAATGTTTTCTTTCTCCACTAGGCTCACTGTAAAAACTGGTGAAGCGCCAAGCCCTGCTACTACCTTTGTTTATCCGAGTATAAATAGTTTGGATGTACTTCAAAAGAAGTAACATCCAGTTTAGTGTACCAAAACATTACTAAGCCACCACTCTTGCAATCACTTTCCAACACTGCCATTACCTTGAACCCCAAACGCCTTTTGAGATGTTCTGCCTTTGCTTTACTGAGATGTGCTTCAGACATAAAAAGTACATCCGGTCTTAGCCGCCCTTGGATCCCCAAAAGCACACGAACTGCCATAGGCTTCCTCATCCCACGGCAGTTTCAATATAGAAGTTTCATTGCGACCGCTCGGAGCTCTGTAGACGATCCCCTTTGGAAACAAGAGATGAAAAAATCTTGACAAAGCAAGAGATGAAAAAATATTTTCTTTCTTCTTTATCTTATCTTTTTATTTTTCTAAATTTCATAAACCTTTTCAAAATCCATGAACTCTTTCTTCAAATCAATGATTTTTTTAAATTAAAATTTGTGAACCTTGAAAATTGATGAACTTTTCTTCAAATCGATGAACTTTTCTCAAAATTGATGAACTATTTTTAAAAATCGACATTTTTTTTAAAAATCCTGATTTTTTAAAAAACTATGAATATTTTTTAAAATTTGTGAAGTTTTGATGAAAAACGATGTAATTTTAAAAATCTGATGATTTTTTTCAAAATCGATGAACTTTTTTCAAATGTGTGGTTTTTCGAAATTCAATTAAAAACAGTTATAATTCATGAAATTCTTTGAATTCGTGAACATTTTTTAATTCATGATTTTTAAAATCTGTGAACTTTCACCTTTTCTTCACTTGTTTTTAAAAAAATTCTAAAATCTTGTTGCAATAAATAGCGCTGCTACACTTATTCTTAAATAGTTCGCGCTGGTAACATTCACCAGTGTCTGGTTGATCCAGTGGTTAGGCAACATGCACTCGAGCTAAACCTGCTGAGGTTGATTCCTCACGGCAGCAACATTTTTAGGCGGTTTTTAGTGCTATAAATAATATTATTCTGCGCTGCGTGTCCTGGGCCGGCCCACCATGTGTGATAGTGAGCGCCAGCTGCCTGAACCAGCGTGGCGACTATATCTTGTGGGAGCCACTAGTTAACGAGTGCTCTTTTGGGAGCTTCGCAACAATCAGCATCACTTGACGCACTCTCAGCCATTCGTCACGTGTCGTGATCTGTGCACTCCCTTCGAATTTTGTTTTTTATTTTTCCGCACGCGGTTTCGGCTGTTTAAACGGGGTTTTCCCATTTTTTCCGATGTTTTGGCTTTTCACCAGTCTTTCTTAACTTTTTAACCAATTTTTTTGCGCAAAAAAACACATTTTTTTCCTTTCGCGAGAGACACGGTTTTTCTTCCGCAAGAGGCATGGTTTTGCTTTCGCGAGAGTCACGGCCGTGCCTATTGAAAATGGAAAAAAGAAATCATTTTTTATTTTTTTTCCTTCCGCGAGAGGCACGGTTCTGCTTTCGGGAGAGTCATGGCCGTACCTCTCGGAAACAGAAAAAAACATGTTTTTTATTTTTTTTCCCCTTTCGCGAGAGTCACGGTTTTGCTTCGTGAGAGGCACGGTTGTGCTTTCGCGAGAATCACGGCCGTGCTTCTTGGAAACGAAAAAAAATGTGTTTTTTGTTTTTGTTTCCTTTCGCGAGAGTTTCGGTTTTGCTTCCGCGAGAGGCATGGGTGTGCTTTCGCGAGAGTCACGGCCGTGTCTCCTCGGAAACGAAAAAAATAACGCTTTTCTCTTCTTCTTTTTCCTTTCGCGAGAGTTACAGTTTTGCTTCTGCGAGAGGCATGGTTGTGATTTCATGAGAGGCACGGGCATGCCTCTTTCGGAAAAGAAAAAAACACGTGCTCCCGGTTTAGTTTTTTCATCCCGTTTTTTGACCGGTTTTTTTGTGAAAAAAAGTTCATCAAATTTATCAACATGAGATCTAGTTTGGAAGATTTCGACGCAAGGAATCCAACGGTGAAAGCGGTTTGAAATTTGGACACACGGTTTGAGAGATAAAACGTTTTGAATAAACGGATCTACGGAAAAAAGGAAAAACTCTCAGGTTGTGACAAGTAACGCGCAGTGTGTGCACTTATTTATAACTTGAGAAGTTGGAGTGATCTTTGCAACGAGTACTCTTCAACTAGTGATTTTGATATCTCACTTTACGTGAATGCTACTTCTGTCTCACTGAAGCAAATGCCTTTGCGCTGTACCTACTGGGCCGGCCTATTAGCGAACGTTTAAAAGAAGGGAAACTTTTGTTTTTGCCACTTTAGATTTTGCCAATTTTCCTTATGCCATTCTAAATTTTGACATTTCATTTTTGCTACTCTTAGCTTTTGACAATTATCACAATTGCCATTCCGTGGCAAAAGCAGTATAATTTTATTTCATTTTTGCCATTCTTAGCTTTTGAAATGTATCACAATCGCCACTCCGAAATTTTTGCTTTTGCCACCGGAATGGCAATTCAGATAATTGTCAAAAACTAAAAGTGGCAAAAGTGAAATGTTAAAATTTAGAGTGGCATAAGAAAAATTGGCAAAATCTAAAGTGGCAAAAATAAAATTTTCCCTTAAAAGAAAGAAAGAGCATGGCGACTATATCTCGCCTTACGTGAGTGCTACTGCCAGATCCTATTCGGCGCTAAGCGCGCCCGATTTAGGTTTTTTTTTTTGGAGAAATAGCGCCCGATATAGGTGTTTCCACAATTGGGCGCACACTCCCCTCCCTTCATTTGCGACAAACGGGCCGGCCCATGCCCCCTTTTCGAAGGATAAAAAGGTGCAGATGCGTGGAGCGGGGTTTCGAACCTGCGATCTCATCGCTACGTGGATGCTGCACTAACCACTAGGCCACCTGCTAGCTGGTTCAAATGTACTTCCGTTCTTTTCTTTCTATGTATATTCGCCTTCTGTCCTTTTTACGTTTTGTTTTTCTCCTCTTTCTTTGTTTGTTTTCCTGTTTCTTTTTTATTTTTCTTTAATGCGTGAACTCGTTTCAAATCGGTGGGTTTTTTTAAAATTGATGAACTTTTTTCAAATTCAATGAACTTTTTTCAAACGCGATGAACTTTTTCTCAAATTTGATGAACTTTTTTTAGTTTGATGAACTTTTTCAAATGCGATGAACTTTTTTCAAACGCGATGAACTTTTTTTCAAATTTGATGAACTTTTTTCAAATTCGATGAACTTTTTTAAGTGCGATGAACTTTTTTTCAAATTTAATGAACCTTTTTTTCAATTTTGATGAAAGTTTTTCAAATTCAATGAACCTTTTCCAAATTCGATGAACTGTTTTCAAATTTGATGAGCTTTTTAAAAAAACGATGATTTTTTTACAAATCTGCTGAATTTTTTGAAAAGCGACGAACTCTTTTTTAGATTCGGTGAACTTTTTCTAATTATGATGAACTTTTCTCAATTTCGATGAACTTTTCTTATAATCGATGAACTTGTCTTCAGATTCGATGAACTTTCTTCAATTTTGATGAACTTAAAAAAAACCAATGAACCTTCATTCCTTTTTCTTAAAAATGTTTTACTTTATTTTTTTAGTAAAGAGCATGTATTCGGCAAAAAAAGGAAATAAGAACGGCGAAAAAAACCGTTATAGAAAAAGAGAGAAAAAAAAATGGTTTGGAAAGCGTCCCATATTGCGGGCTTAGAGAGTTGTAGAAATAGTAAAAGAAAGCAAACGAATGTTGTTAGCGCAGGTCGTTGGATGGCGTAGTGGTTCATGCACCGCTATGTGAAATGAGAGATCCTGAGTTGAAATCCTGCTCCCCGCATGTCTTTTTTTAGTTTCTAACGGAATGGGTGATCGACTCGTTCGCTGAGACCCTGAGAGGCGATAGAGCGAAGGTTTGCTGGGCCGGCCCACTAGAGGTCTCCTTCATGCGCCCGAGAACTGTTCGGGCGCTTAACTCGCCGATTAGGTGCTCTCAGTGCTGCTTCCGTCTCGCTGAAGCAAATGCCTCTGCGCTGTACCTATTGGGCCGGCCTATTAGCAAACGTTTAAAAGAAAGAAGAACAAAAATAATAGGTTTTGCTCAAAAAAATAGGCCGGATTCAGCTTCGTGTAAATTTCTAGGGCACGACCTAGTTGAGCGTAATAGAGCCTGTTTTGCATTGTTTTCCCGGGTTTTTTTGCATTTCTTTTATCTTTCTTTTTTCACCAGTTTCTCTTTGTTTTCAAAGTTCTTTCCTTGTCTTTCATTTTTCTCGTTTTATACATTTCCTATGTTTTCCTTTTGTTTTGCATGTCTTTTTTTAGTTTCTAACGGAATGGGTGATCGACTCGTACGCTGAGACCCTGAGAGGCGATCGAGCAAAGGTTTGCTGGGCCGGCCCACTAGAGGTCTCCTTCATGCGCCCGGGAACTGTTCGGGCGCTTAACTCGCCGATTAAGTGCTCTCAGTGCTACTTCCGTCTCGCTGAAGCAAATGCCTCTGCGCTGTACCTATTGGGCCGGCCTATTAGCAAACGTTTAAAAGAAAGAAGAACAAAAATAATAGGTTTTGCTCAAAAAAATAGGCCGGATTCAGCTTCGTGTAAATTTCTAGGGCACGACCTAGTTGAGCGTAATAGAGCCTGTTTTGCATTGTTTTCCCGGGTTTTTTTGCATTTCTTTTATCTTTCTTTTTTCACCAGTTTCTCTTTGTTTTCAAAGTTCTTTCCTTGTCTTTCATTTTTCTCGTTTTATACATTTCCTATGTTTTCCTTTTGTTTTTCTTTCGGTTTTCATTCTATATTTTTCGTATATGTATACATGTTTACAATTTTTATGATACAAATTTAACGTATTTTTCAAACATGGTCAACATTTAACAAATTCTTTATTAACAATTTTGAAATACTTTTTCAACATTTTTCATATGCTTAATTAATATTTTTATATACATGATCAAATAAATTATCCTATTTTTCTACATGGTAACCATTTTTACTATAAATATTTTATATTTTTTTTCAAATGCTTGATTATTATTTTTTAAATACTTGTTTAACATTTTTTGGCACGATTGATTACAATGTTTTAAATACATGATCCGTTTTTTCATACACATTCTTTTTCTTCCATACATTTTTCATATACGTGATAATAGTTTCTCTATACGCATTTCACATTTTTCGAATGCTTGGTTAACATTTTTCAGCTGCTTATTTTAGAGTGTTTCTTGTAATTTATATGTACTAGCTAAATACCCGTGTGTTGCCACGGACCATCAATTTTACTTGTTGCTCACCATCCTTACTGCACGCCTACACAGATCCAACCTCGCGAGTTGTCTCGCCGCCATCGCGGACACGTGATCACCCCCTTGTACTCCTTCGTTGTTTGACCACATGGTCATAGAATTGCTCTTCCATAGCCCTAACAACCCATCACTGAAAGAGCCCAATCCATGAGAGATATTGGCCTGACATGCTCTTGCTCAAATCTCGTATGGCTTGACAGATATTAGCATCCAGAAACAATGCTTGTACACTGCCTCATAACAATAAGTTTAGGCATAAAGATATTTTTACGACACAGAGATAGTTGTATAATCATCTTGTAATCCACAAAGCAAGTGTCCTGGTTTTATTTATTTATTTGAATAGTTTGTATTGGCTTATTTTTTATATTACAACAAATATGACCTTGCGCTTAGCTTCCATTTAAGGTGACACCTTACCCTATGTATGCCTGCATATCATCATGGGCACAAGATAAAAAGAAAAAAGAAATATTAGTAGTACCGTGCACCTTTAGCATAGATTATTACAGAATCAACAAACAGGCATATATAGTAAACGGCGAGAAGGTATATTAGAGAATTTTCACCACATCAATAGGCCATGCAAGGTCCACAACAAACAAACAATACTCAGGAATAGAAGAACATTTGCTTAATATTCCCTCTGTTTCAAATTATAAGATGTTCTAGTGTTTTTCTGATTCGGATGTATGTCGACGCATTTTAGTGTGCTTGTTCATTCAGTCCTCTGTGTATGTAGTCTATATTAAAATATCCAAAACATCTTATAATTTACAACGAAGGTACTATAATTTATTTTATATTCATAATCACTACTTTTCTTTTACATGCATGTCCATAAAAATTCTTATTAGTGGCAGACAACCTGGCCAACCAGTTGCTTTATATTTCAAGATACTTGCACACCAAAACAAAGAAGCTTAGAAAAGGCACATGAAATCTGTAGGAACAAACTGACATGGTACACGATCATTCGGCCAGCAAGCATATCATCATCAGGAGCCCCTCATTTTACAACCTCATCCATCTCCAGTGCAGCCAACAAAGGAATCATCCATGTAAGTGCCATTGGGGCCTAGTTATTATCAATGAAGAAATTCATGATAGATCTTGGTGACCTAATAAAAGACTAAGCTAACAACAGAGCTCTGGTATATTAGCAAGGCCCTAGAAGGCAACTCCTGCACGACCATGTTGGTGCTATCATAGACCCCAACAATTAGTTTCTCATCGTAGGTCCCAGCAAGGATGTGACCACCGAAGATAGTTTTGATTCCTGCAACATTTAGTTAGAATTGATGCACGCAATAACTAAAATAATGGTAGGCATTCTCGGAAAAACAAAACAAAAACCAATTGTAGACCTAAGATATTTCAGTGCAGACAGAAAACTCCAGAACTAACTTGGAAGGAAAGATAACTACCGTATTAGGATAATTTCAGTTAGGGATGTATGTGCACACATGACAATAACTTCATATATATCTGTTGATAATAGGAGTTTTAAGAACACAAGTGAGTTGAACACTACTGAATGCTGATATGCCACAAGACTCCAAAGTCCAAATGCACTGAAGATAAGAGTCTGGAATGTCAATCATAAAAGCCATAATCTATTTTTATGTGCAAAAGGTGAATACAATAGAGAATCTTCTACAAAATGGGCGACCTCCACAATCAAGATAAAACTGATTACTCGATGGTAACATTAGAATTGTTTTACATCTTTACCATAAAATTGTGCAACAAACTGTACAACTAAGTGATCCTCCCAATGTTGACAATAATCAACAATTGGTTGAAGTGTTGCAGAAGCAAGGCAATGGCTAGCGACATCTGAGAGTAAGATATCCTACAAGGAACAAGCCGCTAAATCTCAAGAAAGACAACAATCATCGGCAAACTGGAAATGATACTCATAGAGTACTTATAGTTGCCTCGTTGAAGGAACGGGAAGGAAAGGGAGGTGAAGTGTTCGAGCAGAGGAGCCCTGATCCTATGTAGTTGGTATGGATGGCGCAGGTATCTGAGATGATGCCCAAGAGTGAGCTTCTGGCTGTCATTGTCAATTATGTAATAGATATCCACAAGAAAGATGGGGACTGAACTGAAGCAACTGGAACGGCGGGAGGTTCAGAGGTGGATAATCTACAGTCGAGGACGAGGTGATCTTGTTGGCGACCTCGTCCGGATCCCCAATGGCCGGGCACTTCCCGCCTCATGCGGTCCTACCACTCCCGCTCCTGTGTTAGATGGCAGCAAATGCCCTTACGAAAATTGAAGAAGACCATAGCGAACAAACATCAAAAGATGCTCTCAGTTCTTCTTGACTTCATTACTGTTTTAACTAATGCCTATAATTTTGTAACAAAAGTATTTGCTCCACCTTTCTGTAATGTTGAAGAAGTCTCTGAACCATGCAATATGAGCATCGAAACACAAATAAAAGATGGGTATCAAATTATGGATTTTCACAATTAGAACATGTTAAAACCACACAAAATATTTTCTCTAGTTATGTTCACCAACAAGAAAAGTACGTATAGAAGCAATTTATATCTGGGGATCAAGAACATATGTAAGCATTTACCACTCGACCTGAATATAATGACGTTCTTTTTCTTCCTGTCCTACTTCTATCTCAGTGACTCCATTGGAGTAAAGACCTGCCAAACAAATGTTGAATCTGAGAATTCAGCACGACCACAACTAATCAAATGGAATTGGACCAAATCAAACCAGTGTAGGTTCTTGCGAGGGCAGGAATGTACAGGACCTCCTCAACAAGGAGACTCTGCTCGTCGGTTGCCACACTGTCTTGACTTGGAGCTCGCTGTCGGTCGAGTGCGGCATCTCCACAATGTATGGCGTCACCCTCCTTTGATCGGTGACGGCCATCGACATCCATACAACCGTTAGTGCAAAAGGTTAATCCTATCTTTCTTCTGCCCATACAAGAATCTGCAAACAAGTCAATTTTATTCAAAAATCAGCACCTCACTTTTATTCATACAACAACATCATGTCACTTCATTCATGCAACAACAGCAACACAGAGCAGCATTATGACAAGGATGTAAAAAAAGATGAGAGATAAAGGGGATGACAACCTTGCTGCTGGAGGGGGTGAAAATCAGTGTTTATCCTTGCCTTTTTCGAAGAACATGCGGAGTGCGGAGTGCGCGTGGGCGCCGGCACAAAGAGAGGCGGCAGGACGACGTCGACCAATAACTCGAACGAGCTAGCGATTAGCCAACACTATTGTTGTCCGCCGCAGCGTCCGCACCGAGGCCGTACTCGCTAGAGATGAGTCCGATGTTCGAGATGGAGTAATAGATCGCATCGAGATGGGCGGAGCCACTGACGCAGGCGAGGGCAAGGGTTGATTCGATGGACTCGACCTCGGTGACGCGACTGACGGCATCGTCTATGCATGGGCGGTGCTCGAGTGCTAGGAGCGTGGGCGCCGGAGTCGCCGGCGTCGGCGCCTATGCCGGCGCGGCGGGGACATCGATTGTGAGGGAGGAGGAGGAGAAGTCGGGCCACAGTCATGGGAGGAGGTGGGCGCGTGGTGGAGGAGGACCGAGATCGAGCTCTGGAGATATATGGGATTGGGAGGAGCGAGGGGTTGGGCATTGGGCGTGGGAGAGATATGGGATTGGGAGGAGCGAGGGGGTTGGGCATTGGGCGTGGGATGTGGGTTCCTGATCGTGGCTTTTTTTTTCTTTTCTTTTATTGTGCGTGGGTAGAGCAGGATTATGAGGAGGACGGGGTGGAGGGAACGAGGCAATCGCGGGATGGAGGGAACGAGGGCATCGCGAGATGGTTTGAGGTCGAACCATCACGACGTTCGATTCTCCTTTAATAATAGAGATATTTCGAATATTTTAAAGTGTAAACAAAAGTAAAAAATGCAAAAACGAAAACAGAAAACGTAAAAAAACAAAACAATGAGGTTGTGGCATTCCGCGCGTATGGGCCGGCCCATATTGCTCTTCCCCATCAGCGAGGGTTCGATAGGTCTCGCTTAATGCGAGACATAGGGGCGCCCATGAACTGGCGCATAAAGCGTCGTGCTCTCCCGTGCGAACAAGTACGCCGGCCCAGATTTGCTCCTTTCCGGTCTTGGGAAGGTTTGTTTTTCTTTTGTTTCTTCTTCTTTTTTTCTTTCTCTCACAAATTTGTTTTTTTGGTTTTATTTTTCATTTTTATTTTTCTTTGTTTCCTTTTTTATTTTTCTTTAAGTTTTTTATTTTTATGTTTGCCCAAATTCGCAAGCATTTATCTGAAATATGGAACATTTTTTTTCAAATGTGCGAACATTTTTTCAAATTGATGAACATTGTGTAACATTCAATTTTTGCTCATCAAATTCAGAATTGTTCATCATATTTTAAAAGTGTTCATGAAACTTTTAAAATATGTTCAACATATTCAGAATTGTTCATCAAATTCAAAAAATATTTTCATATTCACATTTGTTCATCAAATTAAAAAAAATCAATGAACTCAAAAAATGTTCATCATATCTAAAAATGTTCATGAATTTTAAAACAAATATTCATGATATTCAAAAAATGTTCATCAAGTTCAAAAAATGTTCTCAAATTCAAATTTTGTTTATTAAATTAAAAAATGTCCATTGGATTTAAATTGTGTTCATCAGCGTGCAGTTTTTTATGCCACACATCATGTTCAAAGTTTTTCCCGTGCGGCGGTGTCCTTTTGCAGCCGAGATCCATCGCAGGATTGAAGTCGAACTCCAACGTCGGTGAAAGAGCATGGTGCCCCCGTGTGTGGTTTTGGCAATTGATGACATTCTTTATGGACTAATGGTTGTCTTGAGTTATATTTGAAGGATTTGTCCATAGGCATTTCTTGGAGTCAATGTGTTGGTTTCAAGGAGTTTATGTGATGACCAAGGTGTTATTCAAGGAATTATCCAAAGATTGATCATAGAGAAGACATGATACAACGTTGATCAAGACTAAGTCAAAGTGTGAATCGTGCCTGCGTGGACTAGTTGCAAAGCTTTGAACGAAGGAGTATGGAGCACGGGCATGATGACGATGGACAGAATTCAGAAGATCACAACTGCTGCAACTCCAGGCCACACGAAAGGCACAAAAACTATGATCGTGCTCATCTCCTGGCACATCTGGTTGGAGCGCAACTCCTGCATTTTCAGAGGAAAACATGCCAACCCGATGCACATTACCGAAGCTTGCAGGCATGAGATGGAGCAGTGGAGGATGGTAGGTGCACGATGCATAGAGCAGCCCTTCGGGGATGTAACGTGAGGAATTCATTTAGGAAATACTTAGCCTGGAGCCTCGCTTCTCTGGGATGCATGGTTGTAATTTTCCTTTTCCCTTTTCACTCACCTGATTGCTTGATCAACATTTTGTCATCTCTCTCCCTGCTAAATCAATAAAAAGCCAGCATTGCTGGACGTTTCAAAAAAAGTATAAATCAAGTAGATCAACACACAAAGCATAGAAGATGTACCGAGAGGGGTCAAGTGATCCCATGGTATGGTAAGCATTGTCCATTATGCTTTGTGCACTAACCCATGGTCTATGTGAGAGTTCTTTGTGGGGTTAGGTTGCGGTGTGCAAGTTCAAGTGGAGCATCACAAAGAGATCATGCTTGAAGCTTGCCATCTATTGTGGTGACAATGGAATTGTGAAGATGTGCTGAAGAGTGGCTCGCCCATAGTGGAGTATGGGGGAGAAATCTACTAGTCTTCATTGAGCCAGCACAATCAAGAAAGGTGGTCTAACTTGAGGAGGTCAAGATCGTCATCATCTAGATCAAGTGGACTATGCGCAAGGGCGCAATGCAAAGGTTTTCCCTATGTTTTCTATTTTACCAGTCTCATGGTGGTAGTTTAGAGACCGAGTTATAGGATCGATTGCCATACTATCAAGGGGGCTCTTGAGTGAGTAGCTTGATCATATCGTTCATAGAGAGCTCAAACCATTGCATCCTTGCATCATCTTTCTTGGTTCTTGTTTGTTGTTTCTGTTTGTGAGTTTTAGAGCTTATGGTCATCTTCATGGAAAGCTCGAGTTCATTGAAAATGGAGTTCATGTGCTTCTTCTATGATGTTTTCGATGTGGGAGTTTATGCTAGTTCTTCACTTATGGAGGTTTCACTCCTCTATATCATAGGCATACTCCCCCTGTTGGATAGTATTTGTCGTAATCTATCCAACAAGCTTGCGTTTTCTCAATTCGGAGCTCATTTGCATAAGTTATGGCAGTTTTAGTCTTAGGACATTTTTTCTATGTTGAGGCGGTAGTACCGCTCGGTACCACGGTAGTACCGCTCAGGCAGTACTTCCGCTATGGACTACCATTGCCACTACCGCTTGGGAAATCCTTTATGTGCAAGTCCATGTTGCCTTTTTCTTTTAGCGGTAGTAGCCCGCTAGTACCGCTTAAGCGGTACTTCCATACTCTACCACCGCGCCTAGTACCGCTTAGGAAATACCTTTGTGCTGGTTTCTGGTTGCCATGTTTGCCTAAGAGGTAGTAGAGCGGTTGTAGGGCGGTAGTACCGCTCCGGTGACACTACCGGCCTCTGTTCTGTGAACTATTGTGTACTTACCCTACAACTACCGCTTAAGCGGTAGTACCGCCCCCCTGAGTGGTAGTACCGCTTGACCATGGGCAGAGTGCATAACTGTTGGATTTGGGGAGGCCTATAAAAGGGGGTCTTCTTCCCCATTGCATCAAGATAACAGTCGACTGAAAATAAATAGGTTAGTCGATTTTTTAATGAACCGTCCGATCTATAAGGAACGGGCAGATGGCCTTCGTCTACCTCCTGCCAGTCACTATTGACGATCTTTCTCGAATCGCCAGCGACCACCGGCCCAGACCCCTGCCTCCGTCGCCCCGCCCTCCCCTCGACCTCACACCACCTCCGTGCTTGGCAGCGCCCCCAGGCCATCCCTTTAATCCCGGCCGATCTCCAGATCGGGCGCCAGTAGCTCTAGGCCCCACACGCCCCTAAGATAAACACCGAGGCACTGCTTCCCCGGCATAATAGGCAGACTAGCGCCTGTTATGCCAGGGAATGCTTCCGTTAATTGGGAATCAACTTACCAGGAATTGAAATTCAGGGGGGCGACGGACCTCTAGCTAAGGTGAAATAGTATATGAGGAGAAACCTTGTGCATCGCGAGTTACTAGGAACATCTAGTATCAAGAAGAAGCAGTCAACTAGTGTGTCTTCTGTGAGATGAATACCATGCAAGCAGACACGTAAGATTTGCATGAATAAGAGAAGAGGAGTACCATTTTCGGTTGTCGGTGCGGTCGCCTCCACATGTCGCGCCGATCTTCTTCTTTTTGCCGGGGAAACCGATGTTCTGGAGGAGGGTGCAGGCTTGGACGAACCCATGGCCAAATTGTTGATTGTGTTGCCGTGGCCGTATGTCGGCGGAGGGGAAGCAGATCCGAGGCGGCGAAGGACGGCGTAGAAGGAACAACTTCGGTGCGGTGGAGGGTGGCAAAGTTGGAGCGACAGCGGTGAGGCGCAGGACAGCGTGGTTGAACTGGCTTGGGTACGGACGGCTCGGCCTCGGCTTCAACTACTAGCCGTGGAGGGTGTTGCGGTTGAGGTTGCGGTGGACGATGACGTCGGGGTATCGGCTCCGGCGTGATGGAGGAGGGCGACGGTTGATGGGTTGAATGGGGTGGAGGACGGAGGACGCCGGGGTTTCGCCGCTGGTGGAGAGGTAGTTTTTGCACCCACGGAGTACGAATAGGGAATCGGATAGGTGGGCGGGGGGAGGGGGAGAACCATGTTTCGGTCTGGGACGCGCTTATTTTTGTGTTTTTTGAAAAGAAGATGGAACACACTTGTTTGAAATTTGGGGAAAGTACAAACTTTGCCCCCCTCTTAAATTTCAGACCTACTGCGGGTCGGGGGTAGGATGGTAATCCCAGGTGTCCCAAAAAGTGGGCGGGAGAAATTTCGGCCGCACGCATGTGTGCTTAGGCGGTCATTGTGTATGAATGTTTTTCCGGAGGCGGTTGCGTGGCGTCTAGATGAAGCTACACACCTACCCCGGTTTAGACCTTTGGACGTCGGGCCGGTAGGTTTCACGGGTCGGAGTTATTAGAAAAGTAATTTCCTTGTACTACCAAACATTGGTCTCACGCGGTTTTGGACGAGTAGAGGCTCTTTTGGCGCTTCGTTCGAAATTTTGAAACACAAGCATTCACATTTAGAGTACTCTTGAACTTTGAGGATTGGCCTAAATAGACAACGTTAAATTTGACCTTGTATGTTTGAAAACCTCATTAAATTATCCGCTTCTTTTTGAAAACTTGACACTTGAAAATCCTATAACTATGATATTTTGGAATGGAGGAGCTAAATTGGAATCTATTTTGTACACGACTACATATGCTATTATGTACAAAATCGGAGCAAAGATTGGTGCCCCATAATTTAGCTATGATTTACAAATGCCATGATATCAAATTCAAATAATTGAATGAACTTCATGTTGAATTCAATTTTTTTAAATCATCTTAAGTTAAATTCAAATGTATGCTAGTTCATAGGTAGCTATTTATAATGTTCATTGTGTAACTTTCATATGTATGATGTGCTTTACACACACAACATGAACTATACTCACGTTTATATTCGATTGCTAAAACGATGCATTGTCTGGAGTTCAAAATACTAACTATGTGCATCAATTGTGTCGAATAATAATATAGACATGCTCAAATTCGATAGAATCTATATGTCTGATGGATCAATGACCGTTCCTCACGCGAATTGCAAATATTATGATCCCATCCTAATATTTGGATACAATTTATATCTTTAATCAATGTGTATAGCAGTCTTGTACGTGTGGTTTCACTCTCCATCGGTGGTCTCTCACACATGCTCACACATTCTCTCTCGAGGTGTCTTTCTCGCACATGCTTTCGATATAACCCTCCCTCCCTCTCGTAACCATTTACAACAGTTTTTACTAACCTTTATCACAAGCACCCTTCCTCTCGCAGGCATATACACGCACAATCCCCATCGACCCTTTCTATATACATAGACCTTCCTACGTGTCTCCTGTACGCACATTATCTTTAGGCCTGTCTCTCGCGCATTGTCTCACACCTCTCTTTCTAATCGACGAGTATGATTCTAGCAGAGCATTCTGTAGGATGCCCCTTAAAGTTAGGTTGGATGAATAGTAATATCAGAGATAAAAGGGGTTACCTTAGTCCGAGAACCTAGGGTTACAAATCCTAGCCGGCTTTGTCAGTGGACATAGAGTCCTTCACAATTATGCTATCTTTGTCTTGTACGACTAGTCATCCATGGGTCTCCCTAAATGTGTCACGGGCTGACCAATGTGACGCAGGACGAAACCGAACGAAGGGCCTCACCTCGACCAACCGGACTCACGCGGTGACACACCCTCTGCCCCCACGTCTCGTTATCTTCTCACACCCACACATACCAATATAGACACCACACACACAAAAATATTCTCCTGGTGCCTCTATCCACTCCCCCCTTGCATATACACACTCAAGGGAATCTCTCGCCGTGACGTCATATTCATCTCTCTCTCTCTAGACCACTCTTATTTCTCGTGCTATCTTTCCCACGCCCCCTGTCGGCCCCTCTATCCATGCCTCTACGTAATACACACACATACCTCTCTAGGCCCAGCCAAATGCATCAACTACACATTCACACATGTTACATCACGTACCCCATTGATCTAAAAAGCCCTCTCTTCACGTTTATTTCGCATACAACATTCCTTTTGAATAAAGTGTGGCCAAAAAAATATTTTAGAGTTTCTACATATATACAACATTACAAAGTTATATGGAGGAGTATGAACGCTTGCATTGCATGGTGCCCACAATGATATTTATTCCGCACTATGAATTTGTATATTTTTATACTATATATAAAGTTAGTCATAATAAAGAGAAACGAAGAGCATCTCTCTCTCCATCGCATACCCCCCCTCTACGTCCCTTTCACGCCCGCACACAAACTATCTCCAGGTCCTCTAAAAGTAAGCCCCCAGCACATTCACGCATGTTTCATCTTTCTCTCGTGATATATACAGTGATGATCATTGTATTTGAAGCGAAAGCACGATACGTACATTGGACTTCAGAATCCACTCATTACGGTCACCATTTACGTTTTGTAGTTATTATACAGTCACGGGCTCACTGTACAACTATGTATTTGCTCAAGACACGACTAGTTGACCAGTTAAACGCTCCACGTGACACCTCTAGTGTTGCCTCACATTATCTCACTACCATCGGGCCCACCTGTTGGCTTGTATCTACTCTACATCTACACTCTTATAAAATACTAGCAAGATGCCCATGCGTTACACGGAACATCAAGATGCATTTGTATGAGTAGTTTATCTTGTGGGAGAAAATTATGAACAAGGGAAGGCCTTATTTGCAAGTGTGGAGAGGGGTGTGGGTATCTTTTTGCAAAATTCCCATAGTTTCCTTCCTATCTGTCAGATATAGATCGGACAGCCTATATTGCAGGATGGCAGGCCCACGATCATCACCGACTATGCTTTTTATAAGAGTAGGGATAAAATACACTCTTATAAAAACAGAGTTGGTGATGATGGTGTGCCTGCCATCCTGCAATATAGGCCGTCTGATTTATATCTGACGGATAGGAAAGAAACTATGATAATTTTGCAAAAAGGTACCCACACACCTCTTCACATTTGCAAATAAGGCCTTCCCTCGTTCATCCTTTTCTCTCACAAGATAAACTAGTCATACAAATGCATCTTGATGTTACGTGCAACGCATGGGCATCTTGCTAGTAAGAATGAAAACAAACGACAGAAAAATATTGGACGGTGGTTCGAAGTCATGACCGCGGGCACAGAGGACAAGGTGGCCTTGTATTGGTATGCTGAGCCGTTTGTTTTAACACATAGGAGCTAGTGTGGTGATTATACACACACACATGCATGCACACATACTGCATGCACGCAACACTCACACGAACACATGCACCCACGCATGCACACAACACTCACACGTACACACGCAGCCACACACGCACTCAACACTCACACGCACACACGCACATATGCATGCACACACCAATACACCACACGACCAACACACACTCTCACTCTCTTAAGTGCTCAACCTACACGTGCAAGCACACACATCAGGCCCTGACAGACACATACACAACCAAGTGATTCCCGCGCACGGGATGGAGTCGTGTCGCGCCTGCATAAATTTGTGTTTATCTGCCCTTTTCCCTATGCGAACTGACATGTGGGACCCACAAGGAACGTGGTCAATTTAACTAGTCAACATGGTGCCACGCAGACTATTTGGCCGGTCAACAGAGTGCAATCCGATGCTGAACCGTGAGCAAGTGACTGTATAATCACCGCAAAACGTATATAGTGACCGTAATCAGCTTATTCTAAAGTTCGGTGAACGTATTACGCTTTTCTCTCTGTAGGCCCTCCAAAACTACATCTCTACACGTTCTCGCATGATACATCTAACAACTATGCAATACATCACTACTACTACACTCTAACACAATAAATCATAGTATGTGTTTTTAGTTTTACTAGATATCATATAGTTACTTAATTATTTAGTTTGTATACATTAAAATTGCCTTTGAAATGTATGGCCAGTATCATATACCGCGAGGGAAAAATCCCGCCCTTTCCTGTTTAATCAGGTTTGTATTGATGGATCGTGCGAAACAACAAAACTATAGTACTATATACAGTACAAGTGACAGTTCACTGGGCCGTCGTGTCGTGTACTCCTCCGTCGTAAGAGTGGAGCGCTCGCTTTCATAAATCTTCTAGTCCCTTTCGCTGACATGTGGGGCATCAAGCTACCGGGTCCACGTGCCATACCAGAATACAGTGCAGAGCAGCCGGGGTGAAGCACCCAGTCATGGCGCCGGCGTAGTAATGAGCAATGAGGCGTCAAATCACAAAGTTGCACCTTTTCCGCAGTTAAGTTGGAGGGACGAAGTAATAATGCTAAAAAAAGAAGTTGGAGGGACGAAGCAACCATCATTTCACTCGTTGTTGAATCCGCTTCTCCCTTACCTTCTTCAAGTTAACCACGTGTTGCTTCTGTCGTTGTTCTGCCTCATGTGGGAAGCGGACCGGCTTGGTAAAGCACTGACACGTGGGACCGCATATTAGCAAACTGCTAGGACAACGTCCTCTAAAAATAAGAAACCTCCCCCGCCATCCACGCGACAAAATCACCTCCTTTTTACTAATCTTAATTCTATAATTTTTTAGATCAATATAATTGAGATTTGTATAGATAGCACACAGGAGCAAAATCAAGTGGTACGGTTAAGGGCATCCACAATGTGTAGCCAAATGTGAAAATAGCTTTTGGCATCGTGGGAACCATTGTGGACGGTGTTGCCAAAGCAAAAAGGATGGAACCGAAGCTCCCTGATTGATTGATTGAAGGAATAGAAAAATGCAACGTATCTCCTCTTTCTCCCACGTTTGGACGCATGTACAATATAGAGGACGGAGGCTACTCCCCTGTCCCTTCTATCACAAATCACAAAGCAGTGAGGCGTCAAATCACAAAGCAAAGACGAAGCAACCACTATTTCACTCTTCGCTGACTCCGCTTCTCCACCGTCTTCTTCGAGAAACCATCTCACCGCACTAAGCTGGACGGACGACGCTACTGTGTATGGGTAGTACTAGTACATTTACGCGTCCTTTGGTTCAACAGACTTCCTGGATGCAAATAAGGCGGTTGTCTCGGCTTGCTGGCGGCACTTGCGAACGACTTACCGTGGCCTCCCTCAATGGTGTTCTCCGTCGAACGCACTTTGCCAAACCACAATGTTCGAGATATCGTCGACGTCACCACAATGGGGAAGGAAGTCAAATATAGTCACTACCTCCATTTTTTTGTGCACAAGGACAGTATATCAAAATTACAATTTGCAAAAGGCCACTAACATTAATCGAGGCAAAATTGATGGGGTTTGCCTCGTACTAGCAACCAAGGACATTAATATCCCCTGCATGCATGCGGAAGTGGGAAGGTTGGTTTGCATGGCGCTGCATTAATCAAGCGATGAGGAGTGATATGGTTAGCTCTTTGGGCTTTGGAGAAGAAAAAATATGCATTAATTGAGACGTGAAACAAGGATTTGTATCGATTAATCCCGCGAAGGAAAACCCCGCCTTTCTTTTTTAACAATAGTACTCTTAGTACGTAGTACTACGTACTTATCCTATTTGGGTCTAGGCCTTGCATTACCATACTTCTCCACACATTTTTGCCAAGCTTGCCTAAGGTTTTCAAAATGAAAAGGAGGTACACTTGCGCACGACTATCGCGGTCGCACCACACCCTCACACGGTCGCTCCTGCACGTCGCGGTCGCACCGCACCCTCACATGCACAGTCTCTCCTGCACGCTGCAAACCCAACCAAGGGAACACACCCTCACTGACACGTGCTGTCGCATGTGAACAAACCAAACTCATCCATCCTACCACTGACACATAATTTTCGTTTATAGAGTATGTTTATCCAACCACATGTTGGGGAGTATCCGTACGGCCTGTGCGGTGGTCTGTTGGGGAAGAAGAAGAGGTGAGGAAGAAGGGTTAGGAGACGTAGGATATTCATCCAACCGCCTAAAATGGTAGACTGGCCCAAGTCAGGCGACTTGCATAACAATATATGTTTTTACACAGCAAAAGATCCATAAAAACAACAACATAAAGAAAAATTATCACTGCTCATGGAACGAGACGGCCTCATCGTCTTTGGCTGCCGGCGGGAACCAACCATAGCTGCCGACGTGTGTCTCCGCACTGTGGTTGTCCTCAGCTTCCAGCTACTAGTTCACACGGAGCATGCGGGCGCTCTGCACGGATGAGAGCACCGCCCGATTCAAGTCAAGGACGTCCGGTTCTGCCTGCAGGAGGGCCTCGATGGCAGCGGCATCCACGCGCTCCGCGTCGAGTCGAGCCTCCGCCGCCTGGTTCAAGTCCAGGACGCCCGGTTCCTCCTGCAGGAGGGCCTCGATGAGAGCGGCATCCGCGTGCTTTGCGTCGAGTTGAGCCTCTGCCGCCCGGTTCAAGTCCAGGACGTCCGGTTCCGCCTGCAGGAGGGCCTCGATGGCAGCGGCATCCGCGTGCTCCGCCTCAAGTTGAGCCTCCGCCGCCCGGTTCACATCCACGACATCCGGTTCCGCCTGCAGGAGAGCCTCGATGGTAGCGGCATGCGCGCGCTCCGCGTCGAGTTGAGCCTTTGCCTCCCGGTCCTCCTTTAGTATCGCCAGGTTGAACCGCTGGTCCGCCTGCACCATGGGGGACTCGGACGCCGGCACGAAGTTGACGTCCATCATTTCATACCCATCAGGGGCCTTCTGCGTCGCGCCCTCTACCATGAACATTGGATCGGCTTCCTCCTCCTCGTAGCTTGGCTCCAGAGAACTCAGGGATTGGCCCGCCACAAAGCAAGCTTGGGATCGGAGGTCTCTGGCGGCGACCGCCGCTGCGATTTCTGCACGGAGCTCTCGCGTCAGCATCTTGCATGTAGTACGTGATCTTGCGGTGCACCATGGCTTTCTGGCGAACTAGGGGACGCTTGATGCGGGATAGGGGATCGAAAGGTGGGGGAAAGGGGCTGGAGATTAGGTGTGGTTTTGGGGCAGTGGCTGGCATAGGCCGAGCATCGAAGGTTCTGGTGTGAATAGTGGTTCTGGTGACGACCGGTCAATCGGTTTTGACTGTACATCGCTCTTGTCGCGTTCGTATTGCAGCCCGACACACTGGACCCTCCACGTCGCTCACCGAATGGAACGCGCTTCATCTTGCATTTTCGCTCGCTTGTGGGACCGCAGTTGAGAGCAAACCGACGTCCCTCCCCCTCCCCCGCCCGCGTCATTTTATGCGGAGTAAACAAAAACAGAGGGAGTATACTACGGATGAGGATCCCCTGATGTGACCGAACCCATTGAGTAACTGACATGCCGGGCCTAGCAAGCATGGGGTCCACTAGTAAGTGACCAAAAGGGAGGGTAAGGCAGGGATACGTATGTGAAAGGAGCTTCCAATGATATAATTTTCACATTATACATCTCATGTACTATTAATCTTGTCAATAGTCAAATGCGGTTTTGAAAAACGCATTAGAGGATGGTTAATAATATAGCCAGTCGATGGATATAAGGAACTTCCATGTCATCTATAGCCATCATCTATTATATGCACTCATACAGTAGTGTGGGCTATAAGGTTGGCTATTTCCCGCAAAAAAATTATAAGGTTGGCTATTGTATTAGTACTTTTTTCCATCTCCTCTCCATCTCTTTCTTCATATTTATTGTACGTATTTAACTAGGAATGCATATATAGCTAGGCTCTTGCATGATAGCTCACTCCCCTTACTTTTTCACATCTCTCTCCTCCATAGGCCCTATATAAATGGAAGGAGCGAGTACAACTATGAGCACTGCATACTCTAGTACAGATGTTGTCAGTACTCCACTAGTACTATTGGACAGGGAGCTTTAAAAAGTTACTATTGGACTGGCTATATGTGGCGAAATCCTAGTAGGAAGAGCATGCGCGAGAACAAGCACATTCACGTGGTTGAAAACAAATTGGAAACCATCTCGAGTACAAATCTAGGAGTACGTACGAATCTAACAATATTGATTGGGCGTTGTTGAATGTTGATACTTCTTTTATCAAAGTAGAGATACTTTGACTACACATAAAACTTATATGTAACTAGAAAGGATAGGAGGGAGTATATTGTACGTTCAAAAACGAAACGAACATTGAATACCCTTTATATATGATTTGCGGATGCTATGATCACTGGTTCAAAATTTTGAATCCGCCTTAGGTATCACACCCGCCCCCACTCGTTCTCTCTCGATTTCATCTCGGGGTCCAGAGATCGATTGAAAGAGGACTAGGGTGGGTACAATACGCTCATTTCGCTTATGAACGTACAATATACTCCCTCTGATCCCCATAGACCCCCCCGCGGGTCATTTCTATCATAGAAACAGAAAAAACCTTTATCTCCTTGCACGCAATTGATCTCTGAACATCAATCGATCTTGTCATCATGTGTCGGGGCATGAACCAAATGGGATGTCAAAACTAAGACGCGAAGCGACACGTAGTGGAGGCAAAGTGAAACTTCAAACGAACCGTTTGTTTGTATGCATGTCAGACAAATTACAAATAAACATTGGAAATACAAGCATGGTCTAGGCTCACATGCGAATGATACTCAGCGGAATGTTCAAATGAGGCATGCAGGAGGATGGACTTGACCGGAGGGCGACATGATCGATGGAGAAGAGGGTTGGAGAGGAATGAGAAATAAGCAAATGCCACATGATTATACTTGAACGGCTCAAATAAACAATAAGTTGTCTCTCTTGTCCTACATAGTGAAAGGCCTAATGCGCAACGCGGAGCACTGACGCTCGAATATGGCCGGGAAAACAGGGAAACCGACATGTGGGGGCACACCTGTCGGGACGACGTAGCGCAAACTAGTCCAATGGAGGAGCTGGCCCACGACCTCCTTGCCACCGGCAACCGTTCATGTGGGTCATGGGGGCCAACAACGTGGCGCAGCTCCAGCACCGCCTATGGAGACGGCAACCGCCATGAGCGACACGCTCATCGTCGCTAGACACGGTCGGTTTCAGTGTGCCGAGGGTGGCGTTAGTGTTGTGGCACGACCAACAGTATGTTTGGTTTATGCCCAAGGTTGCCCCATCAAAGCATTGGGTAGCCAAAAATTTGGTTGAGGTTTTGGTTGCCCATGATTTGGACGACATCGGCAAGAAAAATGAACTAGAGTTGGCTAGAGTTCATGGGCATGCCAAAAAAATGGCAACCATCCAAACAAAGACCAATCTTTGGGTCATGACCAAAATTTTGCTAAGGTGCACTTTGGCCACAATCCAAACACACCCCAACACCTGACTCGTCGAGGATGCACGGGGCACTGGGACGCGTCCGCGGAGTGGTGTAGCGCGCCTGCATCCTTAGGACCTGAGACCATGCCAGGTCGTCTTGCTTTTTCAATGACATGCGTTGATCGCATGTGAGCAAAGGGCATCTCCAATGTTGCCACGACCGCAGCTGACTACCCTGGCACACCAAAAACACTCGTGCCTTGCACCGTCGCGCGGTGCGTTCCCAGCCGGCGCCAACTGTCCGCATTCATGCCGTCCGTCCGTATGCCGTCGTTAAGAGGCTCGGTGCCCGAGGAACCAACTCCGGCGACTTAATGACGCACCAGGATGCTTGGCCTCACCGAAATGCGCTACTTAAAGCGGCAATGCCTAGCTAACCTCCACACCATAGCGCATCGTCCTCCTACCTGGCACGACATCCGCCATGACCGCAAGCGCGAACGCTCTACGGGAGAGCTTGTATTCGGGTATGGAGCTCGAGGTCGCCGCCCTCGCTCAAGTCGCAGCACAAGCGGTGGCCACACTGGTGGCCGACAACGGGAGCACCGTCAGCCATGCGTCCTACTTGCCGCCGTCCAACATCCGGCACCGCCGAGGTCGGGGACTCCTCCGAGGATGAGTAGGGTATGGGAGGCGGCAGGGCATGGTGTGCCAACTGGTCGGTCCGTCTCCCGTGTTCTACTTTTCCTCGCCAGAGACCGCACCTTCACTTCGCGGGTCTTGAACCCCGCCCCCGTACATGGATATCGCAGATGGAGGACGTCGGTCACCGCCGTAGAATATGTTTAGGGTCGGGTTTCTTTTATTTTTCTGTCCTATAAAAGTTCGAAATGTAATGAAAATCTGCCGTGTTTGCATTAATCTCGGCCGGTGTATATGAACTCTCACAATAATATAGTATATTGTAGGAGTACTAGCAAGATGCTCGTGCATTGCACGGAAGATCAAGATCTGGTGGGAGAAAAGGATGAACGAGGGAAGGCCTTATCTCAAAATGCACATTCACGCATTTCACATCTTTCTACATCTACGAGAACCTACGAAAGGGTTAACGTAAATTGCCTCTCTCTCCTCCCCTGATTTTCATGGTGGTGGCTGGTGGGCCCCTCCCTCCCCCAATCTATAATCAACAGCTCACACGTTTCACATTATGTTAATTACGTAACTGGGACTACATAGGTGTAGCATTACTCGTCCTAAAAAACCCAACTAAGCCAACCTCCCAGCATATCACGCGGGAAAAGACCCGGCCACGCCATTTTAGTCGGGATTACCGGACTACTAGTGGTAGTATCGATGGATCGCGTGAAGCAACAAGTTTTTTTTGAGGGGGAGAAGCACCTAGTTTAAAAGGAAAAAGGCGGTACACTCACAACACCCCTGTCGCGGTCGCATTGCACCCCACACACGTTCGGTCCTGCACACGGCTCACGCAAACAGAACGCGCTTCAGCTTGCCTCTTCACTAACACATGGGACTGCACTTGGAGAAACCAACCATGCGCCAAACTCCCCCCGCCCACCGCGCGAAAATCCTTCCCCCACCCAAAAATTCCCCCCAAATCCTAGATTCAACCGCCCTT
>NC_041384.1:482963088-482976877 GCF_002162155.2 Triticum dicoccoides | reverse complement strand
GCTCCGCCAAAGCCGCCCTCCCCACCACGCCGATAAGTCGACACCGCGGTTCGTCGAGGGGACGCACGAGGATCCTCTCGCTCCCACAGTACGCTCTCGTAGACTGCCGTCCTCTAGCTATGCCGCCACCGCTGGCGACGTTCTTGTGGAGGCGCATGGCGGTCAGCGCCACCACCACTAGCGATGTTTGTGTGGAGACACACGGTGGTCAGCTTCTCCCACGGTACGCGCATTCTAGACTGAGGCCCCGTGCATGTCGGTGTAGCGCTGAATGTTAGCTGATAGACGCTGTTAATCTCACTGTTTGCCGAAGTAGTTTACAATCAATATGCTCTACTTAAGAAGCTTCCTTGCCCTGTTCTGCACTCAATCTGCTTAGCTGAGATGGCATGCCAAGGCCGATTAGTTGCTAAAATATCCTGCCACATATTTATTGTGACGTAGATTGCCATGGTCTAGTAGCTAATCTGTTGGGTGAAATAGCTCTACACCGTTTTGTACTCGATCTTTGTTGCTGCGATGGCTTTCGATAGTTCAATGGCTGTGTGCTCGACCTCATTGACTGCTGAAACAACCTGCCATAATTTAGGACTCAAATCTGTTTGCCGAATTAGCTTTACATATATTTCGTTACTTAGATCTGCTCATCCAAATATCTTGCCATAGCTTTAGACATCGACCTAGGTATTTTCTTCTATACTTCATAAAAAAGCATATATGTTTTTCCTGTAATATCTAGTAGAAGAACTAATTTGTATGTCTAACAGATGGACATGACTTGGATAACTTCTGCTCGAAGATTCTCCGCTGCATATGTCGAGGGGGTTGAAAACTTCATGAACTTTATCAAAGTTGAGTACGGTGGTCCGAAATCAGATGTGCTCTGCCCATGTAGCAGTTCTATGAATTCAGTTACAAGACCCCAGTCAACTGCGCAAAATCATCTACACTTGTATGGGATGTCGGTCACATATACTAGGTGGGTTCATCATGGTGAAGCTGTGAATGTCAATGTTATTGACTACGTGGAAGCAGCATATCACCATCTTGATCTGCCTGATGCTCAGGTGGAAGAGTAGGAGGAGGAGGTGGTGGCGGAGCCAGTGAGTTTGGCCAACATTGAAACAATGCTACGAAATGCTCGTGCATTCCGTGAACTTTCACCTGCAGAAGAAAAACGGTGGGCCTGCATGGTGGAACAATGCAACGTGGCTGTCACCCCAGGAAATAAGCTGTCAGTATTCTCAGCTATGGTCACCTTTCTTCAGGTGAAGACATCTGAGCGGATGACCAACAAATCATTCGATGCGATGTTGGCTGCTTTTCGCAAAGCTTTCCGAGATGCGTCTGAGCTGCCACACACCTATAGTAAAATGAAGAATTTCCTTCGTGCAGTTGGAATTGGATATGATATGATCCATGTTTTTAAGAATAATTGTGTTCTGTTTCGGAAGGATTATGCCAACTTAAGTGAATGCCCAAAATGCAAATCATCAAGATGAAAAGATGGCGATGCTATGAAGAGGATTCCTCATAATGTTCTGAGACATTTTCCAATTACACCAAGATTGCAGAGGTTGTTTCATGATGCTGAAACAAGAGAGGATGTACTATGGCATTCTAGGAACCAGGAGTACAAAGATCAGAATGCAATGAGCCATCCATCACATGGTAGTGAGTGGAAAAGCTTCAATCAGAAGCATGAAAAGTTTGTTGCTGACCTGAGAAACATTAGACTTGGCTTAGCTTCAGATGGATTTAACCCATTTGGCCACCAGAGCGCCACATATAGCATGTGGCCAGTGCTTGTTATCCCTTACAACATGCCTCCAAATGTCTGCACCAAAGAATCAAACTACATGATGGCCTTGCTCATCCCAGGTCCAAAAAGTCTTGAAAAGGATTTTGATTTGTTCATGGATCCTCTTGTGGAGGAACTTCAACATCTATGGAGGGGTGTTCTCACTCGAGACCTATATAGCATCCCACCAGCTGATTTCTTTCTGCGTGCTGTTATAACTTGGTGCATCCATGATTATATGGCTTTGGGAACTATATCAGGGCGAACGACACATGGTTACAATGCATGTGTTCACTATGACATGAATCCGCTGTCATACGCAATACTTAGCAAGATCTGTTACATTGGACACCGCCGTTTCCTTGCCAAGGACAAGCCACATTCTAGAAAATACTGAAGACATGTGTTCAATGGAAAACATGAAAACCATGATGCACCAAAAAGGCTCACCGCCGATGAGTTGCAAGTGGAATTAGAGAAGGTCAGGCATATTACACCAGGAAACCATCCTGATAATGGTACCGGAAAAGGAAGCGTGGCAGAGCAGAAGATAGATTATTGTTTACCTGCAGGTCCACTTTGTGGGACTTGGAGTATTGGAAAGATTTGGATCTGCGGCATAATCTTGATGTGATGCACATCGAGAAAAATATATGTGACAGCATTATCGGCACACTTCTTAATATTGAAGGCAAGATGAAAGATACCTTAAAAATCTAGGATTGATTTGACACACCTGGGTATCAGACATGATTTGCAGGTGCAAGATGAAGGTAAACCACGGGATATGGCACCGGCTATGTACGTCTTGGACAAGGTAAAAAGAAAAGAATTCTGCGAGGTCCTGTCACGTGTGAGATTCCCGCATGGATTTGCTTCCAACCCTGAAAGGAGAGCTAGTGCAGATGGAAACAAGGTACAAGGGTTGAAAACTCATGACTGCCACGTCCTACTTCAAAGGGTTTTACCTGTTATTCTTAGAGGATTGGGCTACCCTGACTTATACAGAGCAGTTGCAGAGTTGGGACAATTCTTCAGGGAACTCTGCAGTAGAAATATCAGGATAGATGCTTTGGAGCGTCTTAGAGACAAGATACCAACTATCCTATGCGACCTCGAGAAGATATATCCTCCAGCCTTCTTTGATGTGATGGTGCATTTGGTTGTTCATCTACCTGATGAGGCACTACTTAGAGGTCCAGTACAGTATGGCTGGATGTACCCTATTGAAAGGCGGCTAGGCACTTTCAAGGGCTATGTTAGGAACAGAGCTAGACCCGAGGGTTCCATTGCAGAGGCCTACATTGCTACAGAAGCGTTGACATTCTGCTCAAAATACATTGAAACAGCTGATCAGCTTAGCAAAGAGGTGGATGAAGACAATCCCGGGCTCAATGTTTTTGACTATTCTGTTCGAGTTACACGGAAGAGTCGACAAGAGGAAAAACCTAAAGATTTAGACAAAATGGTTTGGTATGTGTTGAATAACTGTCCTGTGATACTACCTTATATCAAGTAAGTGCTAAGTACTGCAACTTATACATCGTAATCTACTAAACTTGCAGCACATTCTTATACATTTAGATGTTTGACACGATCACTATGTTGTGCAGCATCTACAAAAAGGAGTTACTGACGCAAAATCTAAGAAACATTGACAAACTGGTTATGGCAGGATTTGCGAAATGGTTAAAGAGCCATGTAAGCTTTTGAATTGCATTGTCAGTTTTTTTAATATATTGAGTACACAAGATGATCAGCTTGTCTATTTTCTAACCATAGGTTAAGAAGATGCGGGAGGATGGGCAGGCAGTTGATGATGCCCTTTACTCACTAGCAATGGGTCCTGATACTCGGGTAAGACATTATGAATCTTGCGTTGTTGGAGATGTGCGCTACAACACCCTTGCACGAGACGAAGGCAGGAAGACACAAAACAGTGCCATCATGAACACGAATACGTATGACAAAGAGACAACTGAAATGTATGCTAACATAACATACATTGTTCACTTGCAGTATATCTCCAGTTTCGAGGATCATCGGTGTGTGGTTCTGTTGTGTTGTCATTGGTATAACCTATTTTCCAGGATCGCAAAACCCAGAGCTGATGGTTATTTCAAATCCATCAATGTCAAGGTGGCGTACCAGACCAACGAGCCTTTTGTTTTGGCAAATCAAGAAACACATATATTTTTCTTGGAAGACACATTTGCATGTAGCGATGACTGGAGAGTATTGCAAAGGTTTGAGCAGAGGAATTCGTTTAATGAAGTTGCACAACAAGATGATGCTTACACTGCTCCTGATGTACAAGATAACACAGATGTTCCTAATATCTTTGAGAACCATCACGTCAATGACACCGGTGAAAAGATTGCCCGTCGTGCTGTGGACATACAAGAGTTGATCAAGAAGAAGCCAACGTTCAAGGACGTTGAGGACGAAGAAGAAGATGACACCATGGGGAATTATGATTCAGACTAATACACATGGCGAAGATGTTGACGCTACTGCTGCGGATGATGATTACATTGCTTTTGTCGTATTTGCCTGTTAGAAGACGTTTTTTATCTACTATGTGAAATTGTGTTTGCTATGACAACTGAAACCTGATGAACATGTTGTTTAGTATTTTACTATGAGAACATCACTTGTTATGTATGCTGATTTGTGTTTGGTGATTGTATGATGACTAAAACACGATGACATTGTTGTTTAGTTGTACTCATATTCGGCTGTGAAACTTGAATTTGATGACATAGTTTGCTGTTGGACTGCAATTTGCTCGACGTCTTCGAATGAGAATAAAGCTAACCCGACAAGGCCTCTGCTAATTTATTTATTTATTACCAAAAGGGCCTCTACTATTTATTTAGTTATGAGCAAAAGGGGATACCCCCTGATTTCAGAAATCATTAGATGTTCACGACACTACGCCCAGCCTGCTACACAGTATTCATTCATTACTAGTTTCAGCAAAGTGCTCATGTCATAGCCACTGAATACATCACGAGTGCTACATACACTGCAAATAAAGAGACAATCATCCTACATAGCACATCGATTTTGCCCATTATCTTCACAAGCTCTTTCATCTCCTCATTGCTGTCAAGGCCGTTCATCAGCTGTTGCTTGGCCATGATCAGAGGAACTGCATCTTTAACCTTCTGCTCTACATCTTCCTCTTCTGCCATTCCTTCAGTTACTTGTCCAACACCCCAACCTGCTGGTATTGGGATTCCTCGGCTAACCAAATAATCAGCATAGTTGCACTCCCCCACATAAGCAACTTCCCAGAAGTACAAATCACACGAATCTTTCCTTTTCTGCATGAATCAAATTGGAAGATCATCAACCAAACTATTAAAAAAATTAGCAACTGAAAGCAGCAGAACAACACTTAAACATATTATTACCCCATGATTCGGGCATTTGTAGAAGACTCGGCCAGGGTTGAGGATTGTGGTTGAGACGTGACGGATGACTCTGCGTGATTTGCAGCAGTGGCACCACACCAACGGCATCGGGTTGCGATGAGCAACCGGCTGCGGTGCGCGTGCCGGCGGGGGTGTGCTGAGACCCACATGCGATGGTACGGGTGGCGACTTGACACATATTTGGTTGTTGCCTACTGAAGAGCAGGTGGACGAGCAGCCAGCGGACATGGTTGCTATGGCCAGAGCTTCTGATGCTAGGCAGAGTAAGTAGAGAAGAGGAGAAGCGAATGTTGGATATGTCCGTTTCATTACTTGCAGAGTAGCATAGCACCATATATAGTCATATTCTAGGTTTGGATTCGAACCAGCTACAGGAGCACGTCTCTCTTGTTTCTGAAACTCAGCAACGTCTCTTTACCGGCTATATCTTCGCACGCAAGGAAGTGCCTCCTTATTACGCACAAAAAAATGAATACTCCCCCTGCCAGCTGGAACCCAACATCGTGGGAGGCTGATTTGTGGGCCTACCAAGTTGACGGGGATGGAGGGCTTTGTCAACTTAGTCAATATGAACGATTCTAGCTCCAGTTACCATACGATGTTCGTCCAATGGCAGTAGTGCTTCTTCAACCTCTAGTCTTCTTGCTCTAGCCGCCCAAACCAACGCCGGTCGTGCCGCATGCTCCTGCTTCCCATAGCCGGCTGTGATGCCATGGAGGCCTCACCGCCCCCTACTACTCCCACCGCTAGCCATGGCATCCCTCTACTCACCCACGCCCCCTGTTATTCTGCGACGACGACAGCCTCACACCGCAGCCGAACAAGTGAACCCTCATACTCCTCTCCGCGTGGGCATCCACTGCCACGTCTTCCCCGGCTCCGCGTCGTCCCTTTCCTAGGCCTCGCCGTCGTCCACCGCCTTGGTGCTCTTGGCGTGGCGTGGTCAATGTGGTCAACGACCGACTTCCATCGGAAGAGTACTATACGTGGAGAGGCTGACAGCTGGGTCCATGGCCATGGCCCAGTTTTTTTGTGATTTTCCAAGTAAGTCGCTTTGTCAGGCCTGTTGGGCTACAAATCTTTCAAGATGAGGAGAGCTTCATTCGGCTGGTCGAGAAAATGGCCTATCAGTAATGAGAAATGGGTTGTACATTTTTAAAACACATCAAACTGGCAATTAGTTTCAAATTTATTTATTTTTCATTTCAAGATTTTAAATTGCATTGATTTTTATGCGTGGAAAATTTGTTGGATTTTATATTGATATATATTTATTTTAAAATCAGTTTGAATGTGACTCAAAATTTCGGGATTAAAAACAGTTCGGACCGCACCGAAATATGAAAAATTTCGTATAATTTTTTCACCATGGCCACAATATGGGCTGTAATGCTAACAAAAAGAATATGAGCTCCAAAAAAACCTTAAGAATTAGCAAATGGGCTGTAGATTATTAGACATAATGGCAGATGGGTTGTATGATGTTTTCCACAGATTTGAGGCTTTCCTAAAAAAAGGCTGACGCACAAACAGTGACTGTTGGATGTCCATCCAATGGCCGGCGTGCTTCTTCAATCTCCACTCTTCCTGCTCCAGCCGCTCAAACAAGCGCCGGCGGGACTGCCTGCTCTTTCCTCCCCGTGGCCGATTGTGCTGTCGCGCAGGCCTCACCGCCCCACCGTACTCACATCGCTGGCCTAGCCATCCCTCTACTCACCCACACCTGCTGTTATTCTCCGGCGACGACAGACGAACCAGTAAACCCTCGTACAGTCATACTATCCTCCGCGTGGGAAACAACTACCGAGTCTTCCCTGCCTCTGTATTGTTCCCTTCCTAGGCCTCGCTGTCGTCCATCGCCCTGGTGCTCTCGGCGCGGCCTGGTCAACGTGGTCAACGACTGACATGCATCTGAAGTGGACTGTACGTGGAGAGGCTGACAGCTGGGTCCACGGCCGCACACAAGGAAATGCCTCCTTATTACGCGCAAAATAATGATTCCTCCACCTAACATCTGGGACCCACCGAAAGGGCCTCTGTATTTTGCGAAAAAAACGTTACCGCCGCTGACAGCTTGGACCCACCAGCTATATCTTCGCACGCAAGGAAGTGCCTCCTTATTACGCACAAAAAAAATGAATACTCCCCCTGCTAGCTGGGACCTAGTATAGTGGCAGGCTAACTTGTGGGCCTACTAAGTTGACGGGGACGGAGGGCTTTGTCAACTTAGTCAATATACACGATTCTAGCTCCAGTGACCGTACGATGTCCATCAAACGGCCGTAGTGCTTCTTCAACCTCTGGTCTTCTTGCTCCAGCCTCCCAAACTAGCGCCGGTCATGCCTCGTGCTCCTGCCTCCCGTGGCCTGCTGCGATGCGGCGGAGGCCTCGCCTCCCCCTACTACTCCCACCGCTGGCCAGGCCATCCCTCTACTCACCCACACCACTTGTTATTCTGCGGCGACGGCAGACTCACACCGCAGCGAACCAGTGAACCCTCATACTCCTCTACGCGTGGGCATCCACTGCTGCGTCTTCCCTGGCTCCGCGTCGTCCCCTTCCTAGGCCTCGCCATCGTCCACCACCCTGGTGCTCTTGGCGCGGCGTGGTCAACATGGTCAAGGAACGACTTCCATCAGAAGAGTACTATACATGGAGAGGCTGACAGCTGGGTCCACAGCAGCCGCAAGGAAGTGCCTCCTTATCACGCGAAAAATTATTATTCCTCCACCTGACGGCAGGGACCCACCGGACGTGCCACCATATTTGGTGAAAAAAAAACGTTTCCCCCTGACTGCTGGGACCCACCGGACGGGCCATCGTATTTCGCAAAAAAACATTCCCCCCGTTGTCAGCTCGGACCCACCGGAAGTGCCTCCTTATTACGCACAAAAAATGAATACCCCCCTGCTAGTTGGGACCCACCTTGGTGGGTGGCTGACTTGTGGGCCTACTAAGTTGGCGGGGACGGAGTGCTTTGTAAACTTAGTCAATATGAACGATTCTAGCTCTAGTGACCGTACGATGTCCATCCAACGGTCGTATGCTTCTTCAACCTCCGGTGTTCTTGCTCCAGCTGCCCAAAGTAGCGCCGGCCGTGCCGCATGCTCCTGCCTCCCGTGGACGGCTGTGCTGCCGCGGAGGCCTCACCGCCCCCTACTATTCCCACCGCTGGCCAGGCCCTGTGGCAACGGCAGCCTCACACCGCAGCCGAACCAGTGAACCCTCGTACTCCTCTCAGCGCGGGCTTCCACTGCCGCGTCTTCCCCGGCTCCGTGTCGTCCCCTTCCTAGGCCTCGCCGTCGTCCACTACCCTGGTGCTCTTGGCGCGGCGTGGTCAACATGGTCAAGGAACGGCTTCCATTGGACGTGGACTGTACATGGAGAGGCTGACAACTGGGTCCACAACCACAGCAAGGAAGTGCCTCCTTATTACGCGCAAAATAATTATTCCTCCACCTAACAGCGGGGACCCATCGGACGGGCCATCGTATTTCGCAAAAAAAAACATTTCCTCCTGACTGCTGGGACCCACCAGCTACATCTTCACACGCAAGGAAGTGCGTCCGGGCAAAAATAAATGATTCGCCTCCCTGACTGCTGGGACCCACCAGCTACATCTTCGCACACAAGGAAGTGCCTGACAGTCGGGACCCACCTGGTTGAAGCATACGTAGCATTGTCATTCTGGTCGCAAATGTGTACGTACATACTAGTCGATGTAGAGGCGCGCACGTGTCGTAGTAGAGGCGCGTAGGTAGCATGTACACGTACATAGAACGGCCAGTGTGCAAGAAAGAAAATACGGCCACGTACGTACATACGGGCAGGGTCTCGAACACCTACTCACGCATACGTACGGCCAGGGCTCGTGTACATGGCTGGGTCGGAACGGAGAAACTGCATCGTCGTCATGTTCATGGGGAGCCAACCGGCTGGGTCGGAACGGAATGCGTCATCGTGTTCATCGGGAGGGCTTGGACAGAACAGCCGATGGAAACGAGGCCTGGGGGTACCGCAGAACGGAGGAAACGACCTTGTGTTCGACCGGCCACGTTCAAAACGGGATCCTATTCATCGGGAGGGGTCTGGCATACCACAAAATGGAGGAAACGGTCCTCCTACGGTCGAAACGGGGGTCCTGTTGATTGGGAGGGGTGTGGCGTACTGCAAAACAGAGGAAACAAACTTGTGTTGGAGCGCTATGGTCGAAACAGGGGTCCTATTCATCGGGAGGGGTGTGGCGTACCGCAAAACGGGACTCCACGGGATACTGTTCATCTCCACCGTCGACCCCCTCCAGCCTCCACGGGCTACTGTTCATCCACCGTCGACCTCCTCCAGCCTCCACCTATGACTGTTCATCCACGGGCTCTTGTTCATCCAGCGTCCACCACGCGCTACTCCACCGGCTACTGTTCAACCAGCCCTCTCCACGGGCTCCTATTCAACCACCCCTCCACGAGTTACTGTTCATCCATGTAGCCTGCAGTGCAATCGCTCGGGTTCAGTTAGAGCCCAACGCCTTGCTTGGGTTCAGATAGAGCCCAACGCCTTGCACCCACGCGCATGCGTGTACGAGAGAAACGCGCATCGCTCGGCCCCGACCACCCACCGTAACCGGGAACACCCCGATATTTTCCTCGCCCTCGCTTCTACCATGGTTTTTTCTGTCATGGACGGCCCAAAGAATGTCATGCAGCCGCGTCACCGGCCTGCCCAGGACGAAAAGCCCATTTTCTATCATGATTTTTTGTCATAGAAGTAGGACCCCACCACATCTATGATGATACCGGGTTTTGTCACAATTATTGTCATAGAAGTGTCATAAGTATGACAGAATTTTTTTTCATTCGGCCCAAAATGTCACGGATGTGTCTTTTTTTATAGTGGGCCTCGGAACACTGAGACCGAAAGGTCGGGCGTGAATCATATAGCAGATATGATCAACATAGTGATGTTAACCATTGAAAACTACTCCATCTCACGTGATGATCGGACATGGTTTAGTTGATATGGATCACGTGATCACTTAGATGATTAGAGGGATACCTATCTAAGTGCGAGTTCTTAAGTAATATGATTAATTGAACTTTAATTTATCATGAACTTAGTACCTGATAGTATTTTGCATGTCTATGTTGTTGTAGATAAATGGCCCGTGCTGTTGTTCCATTGAATTTTAATGCGTTCCTAGAGAAGCTAAGTTGAAAGATGATGGTAGCAATTACACGTACTGGGTCCGTAACTTGAGGATTATCCTCATTCCTGCATACAAGACTTAAGTCCTGGAAGCACCGCTAGGTGCCAAACCCGCTGCTGGAGCAACACCAGATGTTATGAACACCTGACAGAGCAAAGCTGACGACTAATCGATAGTTCAGTGTGCCATGCTTTACGGCTTAGAACCGGGACTTCAACGACGTTTTGAACGTCATGGAGCATATGAGATGTTCCAGGAGTTGAAGTTAATATTTCAAGCATATGCCCGGATTGAGTGATATGAAGTCTCCAATAAGTTCTACAGCTGCAAAATGGAGGAGAATAGTTCTGTTAGTGAGCATATACTCAGAATGTCTGGGTACCACAATCACTTGACTCAGCTGGGAGTTAATCTTCCAGTTGATAGTGTCATTGACAGAGTTCTTCAATCTCTGCCACCAAGCTACAAGAGCTTCATGATGAACTATAATATGCAAGGGATGGATAAGACGATTCCCGAGCTCTTCGCAATGCTAAAGGCTGCGGAGGTAGAAATCAAGAAGGAGTATCAAGTGTTGATGGTCAACAAAACCACTAGTTTCAAGAAAAAGGGTAAAGGGAAGAAGGGGAACTTCAAGAAGAACGACAAACAAGTTGCTGCTCAAGTGAAGAAGCCCAAGTCTGGACCTAAGCCTGAGAATGAGTGCTTCTACTACAAAGGGACTGGTCACTGGAAGCAGAACTGCCCTAAATATTTGGCAGAGAAGAAGGATGGCAAAGTGAAAGGTATATTTGATATACATGTTATTGATGTGTACCTTACTAATGCTCGCAGTAGCGCCTGGGTGTTAGATACTTGTCGAGGATATACCCTGCGGTATGACCCGACTGAAGATATGACCCGACTAGGAGTTGATGTTTTCATTGGTAACCCGGCAGACACAGGCATGTAACCCGGGAGACACAATCATGTAACCCGACAGACACAGTCATGTAACCCGGCAGACACAGTCATATGAGCCAGATAGTTAAGCAGACAATTAAGTCAGACAGTTAAGCTAGACAGTTAAGCCAGACAGTTAAGCCAGATGGTAAGTCAGATTGTAGGTTAACACTTAAGAAGCTCGAAACGTTAAAGAAAGCCCATGGAGAGAAAAACAGAATAGTTAAGTCTTAAGTCCGAGTTGGACTCTACATGTAACCCGCCCCTTCAACAGATATAAGGAGGGACAGGGCACCCCAAGAGGGGGAGGTTGAATAATCATTAAGTCTAGACACGACTAGGAGAGCCGGAGTTATGGTGACTCCCTCACGACGATAATGAGACCTAGCCACAAACAGCATGTAGGGTTGTTACCGGATGATGTTTCCCGGGGCCCGAAGCTATCTAAATCTTCGTCTTGCGTGTTGCGTTTCTCGATTCCGACCAACCCCTTCAAGCTACTGCATAGATGCGTCGGCCTCACGACTAAGTCCTCACACTAGGACATCTGCCGTGACATTTCCACGACAGTTGGCGCCCACCATGGGGCCCACGCACGGTGGTGTTGAGTTCTTGGAGGGATCTCTCTCTCAGGGATCAAGAAGTTTACAATTTTCCGGATGAAGACTAGTTGGTTGCAAGTCAAGCCGTTGTCATAACCCGGATTGGCTCTTGAGATTTTCTTTTTCTTTCGTCACGCTACCTCGGCTCCGAGTTAACCCAGGGAAAATTCATCGCCAAACAGCTGATGTAACGTCAGCAGCCTTTATCTTCGCAAGTTGTTTCTGTAGGCCATGGTCAAGATTGACAAAGGCAATTTTTTGTGGGTCCAAGAGTTTTTCGGATTCGCCTCCTAATCAAACTACGACCCGGACGCCTCCGATTCCGCTGTTCTCCACCTCGGTTTCGGCCACGGGTCTCCGTGGCTGGCGAGTCTCCGCTGTTGTTTTCCTTGCAAGTATCTCTCCGCCGAGCTGTTAAGACGCCTCTACTAAACCAGTCTGCGCTAAGCCAGACTCCAAGCCGCCATTATGGGATGCCTCTGCTGCCTGTTTCCTAACATACATGATGCCTAGTTATCACGCAACAGCAATCAATATGTATACGTCAACACATCACCTCAATAGCAAGTTTCAAGTCAAGTGGTCAGGTCGTACGTACAAACTATGGCAAACTCGCCTGCAAATCCCACGACCTGGAAAGCTGGCCACGACCTAGTGGTGGTGGATCAACCAAGACAACAACGACTCATGGCTGGCCTGGTTCCGCCTCTGCCTCCAATCCATCTCTGGGACTACTTTAAAGCCGCGGTGGTCGCGCCTCAAGTCGATTGACATGATCTCACTTCGCGGTACTGCTCCGAGTCGCCGTCTCCTACCGAGGCCACTCCTCCGCCTGGTCTTCAATCGCGCAACGCCCATAACTCTGACCACCTGCTGCCTCAACCCGCCTCCACCGACACGCGCTGAGCCGCCATTGCCACGACCCGCCAGACTCCATCATTACTGATTGCGAGGCCTTGCCACAATCCGCCGTACTGGCCTCTTACCTCTGCGCTGGTTTCTGCCTCTGCCTCATCCTTCTGCTGCGAGATGGCCTCGAGCCACGGGCACCTCCAGAGCCGCCATGGACCCATGTGGTCTCACATCCCTAGTTCTGGCCTGACCTATGCTTGCTTCCATGTGTGCATCATGTTTAAATTTAAATGAAATTTGAATTGAGGGATTTTCAAAGCCTCAGAAACCTTCTAAAAATGATCAACATTAAAATCTTCTCAAAGAAGTCCAAGAAAATGTTCCTCTTAGTCTCTGAAAATATTGCAAAGAGGTAAAACTCAAAAAAATATTTTTGGTATCTCAGAGTTAATTATTTTGGGCCTTTGAATTAAATAAATAACTATTTGCATTGGATATATATTTCTTAATTAATTAATATATGTCCAATAATTCTGATCTTTGATGAAGGGCTTTGGAATAATCCTACTAGTCCCTACCATAAATACCAGAAGCAATAAAAATGATTTAGTGTCTAAAACTAAATCAAAACAAACTACAGAAAATAGAAAACAGAATTAAATAGAAATAAAAGAGGGAGAGAGAAGAACTACTTGGCGCTCACCTCTCAGCCCACCTGGCCCAACCCCAGCTGGCGGCCCAGCCCGCCACCGCTAACTCCCCTGTCGTCTTCCTCCCCTCGCACCGAAGCAGCTCGGTGGCGAGCGCCGACGCCGCCCTGGCCACCTCCTGCTTCCACCTCCTCCCTCCCAGCCTGCCTGGCTCCTCCTCGACGCCCCGGTGACGCCACGCGCCTCCCCGACCCCCTCTCACTTCTCCCTCGCTCTCTGGACCTCCCTCCCCCTCGCTC
>NC_041384.1:482931454-482962996 GCF_002162155.2 Triticum dicoccoides | reverse complement strand
CGCCGACGTCGCTCGCAACCACCGTGGCCACCGGCCACCCCTCGCCCTGTCGATAAGCCCAGAAGAACCGCCATCATCTCCTACATCGTCTACGCCAGCCCGTTCGACTGCGGGAGCCCTGCATCGCCGCCCACGCCGTCTCCCCCATCTCCGGCCGCCCGAGATCGCCAGCGCCCGCTCGCCACCTCCGATGTCTCCCCCGAGCCGCTGGGCCTCCAATCGACCCCCTGTAAGCCCCGCCATCGTTCACCCCTACCCCCGTTCTCTTTTGCTCGCTCTGGCCGCCGATTCCATCAAGGCCGAAAACCACCGCCGCGCGAGCTCGACTCCGGCGAAACCCCGGTGACCATTTGGTCACGGGCGTGCACCCGTTGTGCTTGCCGCGACCCGTAGAGCCCCTCCAGCGCCTCAGCTCCCTCGTTTGTGAGCAGCAGCGCCGAACCCGACCGCACCCGAACTCCGGCCGCCGCCGATTTGGTCGCTGCCGTCGATCCCGACCACCGCAGCTGCTGCCGCCACCACCACTGGATGCGCGAGTCTTCCAGCTCGCTGTAGCCGCAAACCCCGAGCAAAACGGTGCCCTGTAGCACCGTCCCGAGCAACTCCGGCGAGGTCTCGCCGTCGCCGTGGTCGCCGGCGTCACTTACTGACGTGGCGTTGCCATTAGTGGCTAATCCCCCCCAATTAGCACACTAACAGACACTGACAGCGGGCCCCGTAGCGGGTCAAAGCCCGAGTCAACGCGGGATTAGTTCCTGTGTCACTGACGTGTGGACCCCGCACGTCAGGTTTGACCTGGACCTGGCCGTTGACTCGCTGACGTCATGCTGGCGTCAGGCTGACGCAATAATGAATTACTGGAATTATTAATATTCTGAAATTCCAGAAAATTGTATAAACTTCTAAAAATCATAGAAATTCAACCGTAACTCCAAATTAAATAATTTATATATGAAAAATTATCAGAAAAATTCAAGGAATCCATCTGTACCATTTTCATGCATGTTAGAACAACTTATAGCTGCTGTTTAGCACAAATCATATAAATGGCATTTGAATTTCACATATGGAGTTTGGATTTGAACTTAGGGTTCAAACCAACTTCATTTAACTTTGCTGCTAGCTACATTAGCTCAAACCACAGCATATTGCCATGTCACACTCATGCATCATATTGTTGCATTGCATTGATTGTGTTCTTTCTCTGTTGCCGGTGTTTGTCCCCTCTCGATAGACGTGGTTCGACGATGTGATCGATGACACTGATGAAGACTCAATGTTATCTTCAGAAGTGCCAGGCAAGCAAAACCCCCTTGTTCATTCCGATAAAATCCCACTCTCTCGCTCCTGCTCTCTTTTACTGCATTAGGACAACAACGGTTCATCTGTTACTTGCTGCGGTAGCTGAACCCCTTTATCCTTTGCATGACCTGTCATTCCACAGTAAATAGATGAAACCCACTAGCATGAGTAGGAGTTGTTTGAGCCCTGTTGTGCCTACTCATTCATGCTTGTTTGTCATGCCTGCTACTGCTTAGAGTTGTGTCAGGTCTGATTCATCCGGGATGAATCAGAGGTGTGTGAACATGTCCTACTGTGTGTGAGCTAAGTGTGTGAACACGATTTGGTAAAAGGTGTCGGTGAGAGGCCATGTAGGAGTACATGGTGGGTTGTCTCATTGAAGCCGTCCTTAGGAACTGAGTTCTGTGTTTGTGATCCATGATTCAGCTACTACCATGCATTGGGCCCTGAAATATGACCCCGCTCGACTTCTTATTCACCCAAGTCCTCTGTCCAGGAGTTGCAAGTAGTTTCTGGTGTTTGTAGTATGCTGGAGGCCGTGCACAGCGCTGACCGGAGGGGTGGGCTGTGATGCGGTAGGCACGCGGCCGGGTATACCGGGCGCCCGTTTGGTGTCATGGAACCCTGTTCACATCGTTTGGGGCTGTGAGCGAAACTACGGCCGGATCTCCTCATGGATGGAACCCGAATAGGCGATAAACCTGGACTAGAAACTTGAGTGTTTAGGTAGGTCGTGGTCTACACCCACGTCGGCTTTCGCTTGAAGTCTGCCGAGCACATGTCGTGTGCAGACGCTAAGTGGTGGAAACATGTATGAAGAAGTACACCCCTGCAGGGTTAACATCATCTATTCGAATAGCCGTGTCCGCGGAAAAGGACTTCTGGGTTGCTTATATCAGTTCATAGACAAGTGAAAGTGGATACTCTAAAATACGCAAGATAAGCGTGAGTGCTATGGATGGCGTTCTCGTAGGGAGACGGGAGCGGATCCATAGTGGTGTATTGAAATGGTGAATATGTGGACTCGTGTGCGCCACCTCAAAGAGTCGCTTGCAGTCGTAGTTCAGGATAGCCACCGAGTCAAAGCTGGCTTGCTGCAGTTAAACCCCACCATCCCCTTTGTTGATAATGATGCATATGTAGATAGTTCTGATGTAAGTCTTGCTGGGTACATTTGTACTCACGTTTGCCTATTTTATGTTTTTGCAGAGAGACTTCGGTCTCGCTAGTAGTTTCGCGTGGACTTCGATGTTTAGCTTGTTACCTCAGCTACGGTCTTGTGCCCTCGGCAGGATCTGGTAGATAGTCAGGCTTCTCAGCCTTTTCATTTATAGATGTCTGTACTCAGACATCATAGCTTCCGCATGTGCTTTGACTTGTATGCTCTGAGTGTTGGGTCATGAGACCCATGTTTGTAATATCCCGCTCCTCGGAGCCTAATGAATAAATATTTGAGTCGTAGAGTCATGTTGTGATGCCATGTTGTATTTGCACATATCGAGCATATTGTGTGTATGTTATTGAAATGCTTGATATGTGTGGGATCTGGCTATCTAGTTGTTTATCCTTAGTAGCCTCTCTTACCGGGAAATGTCTCCTAGTGCTTCCACTGAGCCATGGTAGCTTGCTACTGCTCCGGAACACTTAGGCTAGCCGGCATGTGTCCTTCTTTGTTCCCGTGTCTGTCCCTTCGGGGAAATGTCACGCGATGAATACCGGAGTCCTGTTAGCCCGCTACAGCACGGTTCACCGGAGTCCTGCTAGCCCAGTGCTACAGCCTGGATTCACTCGCTGATGACCGACACGTTCGATGCTGGGTCATGGATGCCTGTCCCTGTAAGTTAGTGCCAGTTTGGGTTCACGACTAGCCATGTCAGCCCGGGTTCTTTGTCATATGGATGCTAGCGACACTATCATATACGTGAGCCAAAAGGCGCAAACGGTCCCGGGCCAGGTAAGGTGGCACCCGTGGGAATACCGTGCGTGAGGCCGCAAAGTGATATGATGTGTTACATGCTAGATCGGTGTGACTTAGGATCAGGGTCCTGACAGCGTTGGTATCAGAGCTTGACTGCCTGTAGGATTACCAAGCCAAACTGGTCGAAGTTGAGTCTAGAAATTCTTTAGTTATATAAGGGAATTGATTGTGGGATGGAACGTAAGGCTCTTTTTACTCCTTATACCTCATGGCCTTCTGATCTGAGTCATCATCTTCTCTTCTACGGGGATTAAGAACTAGGCTATCTCCTCTTTCTATCAGGATCACGTGTTACTAATCCGTAGATTTATAAGATTATTGGATTTAAGCTTGAGTTCAGTTCCTACGACTTCTGTATGTTAACTGTTGATCTCGAAACCTTGATATTGTGCTTCTGAGTGGTTATGCCACCATTTTTGTGAATGTCTCAAATATTTTCTGAGCATTTACAGCCGTTATGCTGTCCGAGTCATCCCAGGTTTCTAAATAGTCTGATGCATTTGCAAATCCTTTCTTTCCATTCTCGATGTCCCTTATGGCCAGATTAACCACACTAGACGGTGAGTTGAGGTACTCTATTGCCTCGACATTTATGTTGGAGTTATTATTATGACCCTAGGTGTCTCAGGTGATCATCTAGTAGTCTAGCCATGTTTTGTGATCCCAGTGTGATGATTCTGGCCATCATTCCCAAAAGCATCCCGTGATGCCACTTAGTAGTAGGTATTCTATTCCTGGGTTCTTGAACCCGAGATTCACTCTACTTACTTCATGTTGATAGTGTTTGCTAGTTCCTTTAGGTTATTAGTAACTTTTGCATTAGTCCTCGAGGTCCATGGTATTTTCCTTCTTCCAAATACTATGAACCACTTATGGCAGTAGTTTGTTGGATCAAAAGATCATAACAGGAGTGCTCTCGATGAGTTCTCCATGCTATATTGTGACTCTGCCAGCTCAACCTTTCTGCATGGGTTATCCGGAAGAATTATGTTGAACCTGGTTCGACATACTAATCTATGCATCCACAACTCAGAAAGTTATATGTTCCTTTGAGTTGTCCCTCTTTAGTTGTCTACTGACCTTCGTCTATCAATTGATAGTCAAGAGTATGCGTGCGTTCGTTTATCGATGCCTACTACTCTTGTGGTCCGTCAAGCCATTCTATCGCGGAATGACTAGGAGAAACAAACTCCAGTACCTCTTCCATATCCAGGATTGGGTCAAAGAAGTTGTGCTCCACAGAACAAATTGCTAATCCAGCTTTTGTTCTGCTCTACCTTGGAGTATTACCATCTTTCTATCGGGATTGTTATAGGAATTGCACACCATCCTATGAACTTTTGGTACAGTGATACTTCTCTTCATCATTATTCATTTCTCGGTTCCCGTGTTGTTATAACCGGATTGTCGACAAGTGAATCGTGATGTGTGAAATCAATACTCCTAGCAACCTTGTTGTTTGGTAGTGAAATGGACAATGACCTCATTTTTAACGTGTTGGTTCTTGAATCATCATTCTAAGATTGATCGTGCTACCTTATCCATCTTCTTGGTGCACATTTCGATTGATGAGTTAGGATTTTGTCAAGTCCTCGCTCATTTGATCATATCGTCTTGCCCTGAAAAGCAAGATTGTTCTCGATCTTAGTAACATATCGGTGATTCGTGATTTTCCGAATATCTTCTCGAAAGTATCACCAGGTTGTCACCTGACTGTTATGTTGAGCTCGTGATCAAGTTGGTTTATCCTGTAAACCACCCTTTCTCCAAGAATCCATGTTGGATACCCCTGAGCTAGTTGGTCAAGCTAAACAACAACTTGGAGAGTTGGGAGATGGAAGCTTGTCCGACTTAGTTCATTTTAAGGGATGTCTTGTATGTGTGTTGAAGAAAGATGATATCCTCATCAATTGATCCTCGAGACCAGTTGTTGGAGCGATTGTCTTGCCAAAACTTTGATTTGAGTGTGGGCTATTCTCAAATCAAATCAGAACCAACGATGTTCGTAATGTTGTCTTACTCGTGGTTGATCCCTCGAGCATACACCATTATATTCTTTGGTCTGACCAATGTTATCACCATGTTCACTTAACTATGGAATTCCTTTTAAAAGGGGAACCCGGATGAATTGTTGTTGAGCCCATTGACAACATCCTTATCTCCTCCGTGATTTTGTTGAACATTAAGCTAGTGTTGGAAACTTGTGTAAGAATTTTCTTCATGCCCCGTTCATGAAAGTATATGTTTGGATGAAAGAAGTGACTTCCTTTGATTCACGTGCATTTGATGTAAGTTGCCGTCGTGAATTCGAGGAAGATTGTTTTGTTTCCTTTGGAATCATCCCAAATCAGTCATGCACACGTGCGAAGTATTCTGTAGTCTGGAGGCTTGCAACCTTCATTCTATATGTGTCCCCAGCACACTAAGCCACTGATTGACTTGTTCAAGGAAAAGAAGTCTATGCTTGGGATCTAATCCATGGACTTGCGTAAAGACTTCGATATCCTCGATGATGGTTCCCCACCGGAACTCGGTAGTGTTTTATTATAAGACTACCATGTGATCATGCTTGTCTAGGACAACGTGTTCACATGTATGTAGCAGAACCAGCTCATGTTTTGGAGCTTGCTATCGTAGTTCATTTCCCGAGAATCTCGCAACGTCATTTCGTCGATTTGTGTTGCAAACTTTCATTTTTCTTCCTAGACTCGATGGGTCTGGAATATCCTGACACTAACCAGATCCGAATCTCAGGCAGATATAATGGTTGGAACATTTCCCAAGAACTATAATACTGGTCCCTCGATAACCGGTAAAGTGGATGTCGTGGCCAACACACCCCGCCGGGAGACCTAATATTGTAGTATCTTGACTGGAGAAGTTGGCCACCTCCCCATAGGGATTTCGTAGGATTTACTCCCTAGTTGCCCCTATGGATTTTTGAGATCCCGAAGTCCGACCTTTACTTGATGTTCTAGTTATCAAACCATATCTATGAATGGGACACACTAGCACATCAAGGAGAACATTAGAAGCGGAGTGCTAAATGTCTCTCGGTCGATCGTCCAGATTTCGTCCCCTTGGCCTCGTAAGGTGAAATCTGAGAAAGTGTTATCTTCCTTTGCATCTGCATCCTCCATCACCATTCATCATGGTAGTAAGTTGTGTTACCGGACCCTTGACACGGATGTTGGTAAAACCTTGATGATTATGGAAATGCTCAAGTTCTTGAGAGCACGCGCAAGTGCTAGGTTTGATCGTCGGCATTAACTGTATAGTGCTCTCAGTTTCCTCGGCAATGCTATGACATTTTCAAACAGTGAATTCACTCTCTATTGTTGGGTTCTTCCCCAGTTACCAGAATCATTCCCAGCATTTGCATTTTGTTCCCAGCTTGCACCGCCAATGTGCCATTCTACCACGGGTCTCTTCCATTTCCGGTGATAAGCAAATTCATCCATTACGTTGTCTTCAACAAGGTAATCCACATCATTCAAGTCCGAGTATGCCATTCTACCGACCCCCTCCAAACGATCGCTCGAGAATTGCCTTAGGCTAGTTTAAAGAGTTTCAATGATCTCTGAATCAAAGGTAATTCTTTTTGCCACTTAAGGGGATGATTCTACGAGTCACCTTCCCTAAGGTGCATCATTACGGTATCATGGCAACTCAACTCCTCGCTACGTTGACAACCATTCACCACCCTTTTAAGCGTGGAATTGTAGTCTACCTGGTAAACCTCGTCATCTGCTCCACTCCATCCCTCTAGAGGTGTGCTTTGTCTCTCAGCTCGAGAGATGTTGCTATGTCTCAATCCGAGAGTTAATCCTGAGTTGTTCGACCTTCGAGAAGATTGATCCTTCTAGAGTTCCCTTCTCCTCTCGTTGTCATGTTGGTTGAAGTTCTCGGAGCAAGACATCAAGATAAAGATGGTGATCGAAACAACGTTCCTATGAAGTGCAACCTGGATCGTGAAGATTGTGCTAGTTTGCGTTCCCCCTTCACCTTACCCTATGCTTGAATCTCAGGACGAGATTTTTGTTTAGTGGGGGTGAGTTGTCACATCCCTAGTTCTGGCCTGACCTATGCTTGCTTCCATGTGTGCATCATGTTTAAATTTAAATGAAATTTGAATTAAGGGATTTTCAAAGCCTCAGAAACCTTCTAAAAATGATCAACATTAAAATCTTCTCAAAGAAGTCCAAGAAAATGTTCCTCTTAGTCTCTGAAAATATTGCAAAGAGGTAAAACTCAAAACAATATTTTTGGTATCTCAGAGTTAATTATTTTGGGCCTTTGAATTAAATAAATAACTATTTGCATTGGATATATATTTCTTAATTAATTAATATATGTCCAATAATTCTGATCTTTGATGAAGGGCTTTGGAATAATCCTACTAGTCCCTACCATAAATATCAGAAGCAATAAAAATGATTTAGTGTCTAAAACTAAATCAAAACAAACTACAGAAAATAGAAAACAGAATTAAATAGAAATAAAAGAGGGAGAGAGAAGAACTACCTGGCGCTCACCTCTCAGCCCACCTGGCCCAACCCCAGCTGGCGGCCCAGCCCGCCACCGCTAACTCCCCTGTCGTCTTCCTCCCCTCGCACCGAAGCAGCTCGGTGGCGAGCGCCGACGCCGCCCTGGCCACCTCCTGCTTCCACCTCCTCCCTCCCAGCCTGCCTGGCTCCTTCTCGACGCCCCGGTGACGCCACGCACCTCCCCGACCCCCTCTCACTTCTCCCTCGCTCTCTGGACCTCCCTCCCCCTCGCTCCTCTGCTCCCCCCCCATGACCGAGAGCCGCCGCCGACGTCGCTCGCAACCACCGTGGCCACCGGCCACCCCTCGCCCTGTCGATAAGCCCAGAAGAACCGCCATCGTCTCCTGCATCGTCTACACCAGCCCGTTCGACTGCGGGAGCCCTGTATCGCCGCCCACGCCGTCTCCCCCATCTCCGGCCGCCCGAGATCGCCGGCGCCCGCTCGCCACCTCCGATGTCTCCCCCGAGCTGCTGGGCCTCCAATCGACCCCCTGTAAGCCCCGCCATCGTTCACCCCTACCCCCATTCTCTTTTGCTCGCTCTGGCCACCAATTCCATCAAGGCCGAAAACCACCGCCGCGTGAGCTCGACTCCGGCGAAACCCCGGTGACCATTTGGTCACGGGCGTGCACCCGTTGTGCTTGCCGCGACCCGTAGAGCCCCTCCAGCGCCTCAGCTCCCTCGTTTTTGAGCAGCAGCGCCGAACCCGACCGCACCCGAACTCCAGCCGCCGCTGATTTGGTCGCCGCCGTCGATCCCGACCACCACAGCTGCTGCCGCCACTACCACTGGATGCGCGAGTCTTCCAGCTCGCTGTAGCCGCAAACCCCGAGCAAAACGGTGCCATGTAGCACCGTCCCGAGCAACTCCGGCGAGGTCTCGCCATCGCCGTGGTCGCCGGCGTCACTTACTGACGTGGCGTTGCCATTAGCGGCTAATCCCCCCCAATTAGCACACTAACAGACACTGACAGCGGGCCCCGTAGCGGGTCAAAGCCCGAGTCAACGCGGGATTAGTTCCTGTGTCACTGACGTGTGGACCCCGCACGTCAGGTTTGACCTGGACCTGGCCGTTGACTCGCTGACGTCATGCTGGCGTCAGGCTGACGCAATAATGAATTACTGGAATTATTAATATTCTGAAATTCCAGAAAATTGTATAAACTTCTAAAAATCATAGAAATTCAACCGTAACTCCAAATTAAATAATTTATATATGAAAAATTATCAGAAAAATTCAAGGAATCCATCTGTACCATTTTCATGCATGTTAGAACAACTTATAGCTGCTGTTTAGCACAAATCATATAAATGGCATTTGAATTTCACATATGGAGTTTGGATTTGAACTTAGGGTTCAAACCAACTTCATTTAACTTTGCTGCTAGCTGCATTAGCTCAAACCACAGCATATTGCCATGTCACACTCATGCATCATATTGTTGCATTGCATTGATTGTGTTCTTTCTCTGTTGCCGGTGTTTGTCCCCTCTCGATAGACGTGGTTCGACGATGTGATCGATGACACTGATGAAGACTCAATGTTATCTTCAGAAGTGCCAGGCAAGCAAAACCCCCTTGTTCATTCCGATAAAATCCCACTCTCTCGCTCCTGCTCTCTTTTACTGCATTAGGACAACAACGATTCATCTGTTACTTGCTGCGGTAGCTGAACCCCTTTATCCTTTGCATGACCTGTCATTCCACAGTAAATAGATGAAACCCACTAGCATGAGTAGGAGTTGTTTGAGCCCTGTTGTGCCTACTCATTCATGCTTGTTTGTCATGCCTGCTACTGCTTAGAGTTGTGTCAGGTCTGATTCATCCGGGATGAATCAGAGGTGTGTGAACATGTCCTACTGTGTGTGAGCTAAGTGTGTGAACACGATTTGGTAAAAGGTGTCGGTGAGAGGCCATGTAGGAGTACATGGTGGGTTGTCTCATTGAAGTCGTCCTTAGGAACTGAGTTCTGTGTTTGTGATCCATGATTCAGCTACTACCATGCATTGGGCCCTGAAATATGACCCCGCTTGACTTCTTATTCACCCAAGTCCTCTGTCCAGGAGTTGCAAGTAGTTTCTGGTGTTTGTAGTATGCTGGAGGCCGTGCACAGCGCTGACCGGAGGGGTGGGCTGTGATGCGGTAGGCACGTGGCCGGGTATACCGGGCGCCCGTTTGGTGTCACGGAACCCTGTTCACATCGTTTGGGGCTGTGAGCGAAACTCCGGCCGGATCTCCTCATGGATGGAACCCGAATAGGCGATAAACCTGGACTAGAAACTTGAGTGTTTAGGTAGATCGTGGTCTACACCCACGTCGGCTTTCGCTTGAAGTCTGCCGAGCACATGTCGTGTGCAGACGCTAAGTGGTGGAAACATGTATGAAGAAGTACACCCCTGCAGGGTTAACATCATCTATTCGAATAGCCGTGTCCGCGAAAAAGGACTTCTGGGTTGCTTATATCAGTTCATAGACAAGTGAAAGTGGATACTCTAAAATACGCAAGATAAGCGTGAGTGCTATGGATGGCGTTCTCGTAGGGAGACGGGAGCGGATCCATAGTGGTGTATTGAAATGGTGAATATGTGGACTCGTGTGCGCCACCTCAAAGAGTCGCTTGCAGTCGTAGTTCAGGATAGCCACCGAGTCAAAGCTGGCTTGCTGCAGTTAAACCCCACCATCCCCTTTGTTGATAATGATGCATATGTAGATAGTTCTGATGTAAGTCTTGCTGGGTACATTTGTACTCACGTTTGCCTATTTTATGTTTTTGCAGAGAGACTTCGGTCTCGCTAGTAGTTCCGCGTGGACTTCGATGTTTAGCTTGTTACCTCAGCTACGATCTTGTGCCCTCGGCAGGATCTGGTAGATAGTCAGGCTTCTCAGCCTTTTCATTTATAGATGTCTGTTCTCAGACATCATAGCTTCCGCATGTGCTTTGACTTGTATGCTCTGAGTGTTGGGTCATGAGACCCATGTTTGTAATATCCCGCTCCTCGGAGCCTAATGAATAAATATTTGAGTCGTAGAGTCATGTTGTGATGCCATGTTGTATTTGCACATATCGAGCATATTGTGTGTATGTTATTGAAATGCTTGGTATGTGTGGGATCTGGCTATCTAGTTGTTTATCCTTAGTAGCCTCTCTTACCGGGAAATGTCTCCTAGTGCTTCCACTGAGCCATGGTAGCTTGCTACTGCTCCGGAACACTTAGGCTGGCCGGCATGTGTCCTTCTTCGTTCCTGTGTCTGTCCCTTCGGGGAAATGTCACGCGATGAATACCGGAGTCCTGTTAGCCCGCTACAGCCCGGTTCACCGGAGTCCTGCTAGCCCGGTGCTACAGCCTGGATTCACTCGCTGATGACCGACACGTTCGATGCTGGGTCATGGATGCCTGTCCCTGTAAGTTAGTGCCACTTTGGGTTCACGACTAGCCATGTCAGCCCGGGTTCTTTGTCATATGGATGCTAGCGACACTATCATATACGTGAGCCAAAAGGCGCAAACGGTCCCGGGCCAGGTAAGGTGGCACCCGTGGGAATACCGTGCGTGAGGCCGCAAAGTGATATGATGTGTTACATGCTAGATCGGTGTGACTTAGGATCAGGGTCCTGACATGTGGCTCCGCTCGGCGTTTTTCTCTGTCGCGGCTGCCTCCGAAGGACAACTCTGCCTCTTCCCCGTCTGAGCCACCATGGCCGCACTCCGTTTTTATATAGCTAAGCCGGACCCGAATCCTTCACCCTGACGGTCACAGCTGCTCGGCTCCGTTGAGCCGTGACCTCGTCACCAGCTTTGCTTCAATTCGCTGATGCCTCATCACCCCGGAGCGGTCCACTGCCTCTGTCGTGGATGCAACCTGGCCCTAAACCATCATCAACACGCCCGGCGCAGAACCGTCGTTAACATCGCTGGTGCGGCTTCGAAGCTCCTGCCTCTTACAAACTTGACAAGCCGTCGCCTGCGCCGGCATGAGCTGCCCTCACCGCGACCCCATACTGCCTCAGCAGCGGGAGAGTCGCCGAGGCCATGACCCACTGTCGGCCTCGTTAAAATGCCGCTGCGCTTCTGAGCCGCCAAAGCTCCTCTGTTGCAGTGTGTTTTTCTCGCCTCTGTTGCGAGTCAATCCGTTTGCCCCTGCCACAGAACCACCTTCGCCACGCTGCTGTGAGCCGCCCCGAACGTCACGACCTGTGAATCGCTACAAGCCACACCGCTACAAGCCGGCGGCGTTTTTCTACCTTGAGCCGATCGTCCGCGGGCCGCTGTGGACTACTCTCGCCAGTCGTATTCACTCTAAGCTGTCCCCAACTCTGCTGCAACACGGCGCGGTTGCGGTCCGCCTCACCTCCGCCTCAGCGCGGCCCTGCAACCCACAAGCCACCGCCGACTTCCAATCACCATCCCACTCTGCCGCGTGTGCCTCCAAATTGCAGAGCCGCCTATCTCCACCTATACGGCCTCAGACAACCATGCAGAGTCGCCGGTCGCGCTCGAGATACCTGCTATCAAGTCAAGCCACCACTACGTTTTGCCTTGGTCCGGCCTCCTTTGTGGCCAAGCCGCCCGCTAGCAGACTGATGCCCGTCCAACCACAGCTGCGCCAAGCGGCAACCTGCTTCGACTCGCCTTGGCCATGCCGTGAGCCGCCGCCTCGCTTGTGGGCGCCGACCTGCATCAAGCCGCTGTTCCAGCCTCTCCTCTCCTGTTGAGGTACTCGCCGTGAGCCGGCCGTGCTGCCCAGTAGTCACCGCAACCCTCTTTCACTGCGGCCGGTTCCATGCCCCGCGCCGCCGCGGTGGTGTCCCGCCTCGGTTCCTCCGCCCTGCCGGTGGCTCTGCCACGAGCACCCTTGCTGGCTCCGCCTTCCCCTGCGACCAGCCCACCTTCGGCCGTCTACGACCTGGTCCAGCTCCTGCTGCACGAGGCCACACCCGCGTGTTTTTGCTCCAACTTACGCAGTGCCGCCCCGTTCTGCATCATCCGTCTGCGGCCCGGCTCTTGCGTCGCCCGGGTCGGCTTGCCGCCCCGCCGCTGCGACTCGCCTCGGCATGGACCTCCACGGCCATTGTCGTGCCTTGAATCGCCCCCGCCTCAGAGCTGCTCCATTAACCCGCCTCGCTGTTGCAGCATGGCTGCCGTCGAACCGACTGCGTCCCAGACCGGGCTCTCAGTCGCCCCGGCGGCCTGCCTCGGCCGCGAGCCTCTCCTTTGCCGCGGCCTTGTCTGCGCCGGCAGGCCACCTCCGCTACCACCAGGTCGATGTCGCGGGTTCACTGGGAGCCGCCAAAGTGCCTCTACCTCCAATGTGATTAGTTCTGGGAGCACACTAAGCAAAAGACCAGCAATGCTTTTCATCAACTATTCACATGGCTACAGTACTAGAGGACAAATACTGGAGCAACAAGCTAGTACAATTGAGATGTGCTATATCCGTCTGAGCCTTACCACCAGAATTCATCATCCGTCTTTGCTTTGACATCCGGTTTTGGCGACTTCATAGTTGTATTATCATCGCAACCTGCTACTCACAGGCACAATCAACGGAGATGCCTACGGTCTTCTAGGTAGAACTGTGACCAGCGACGGTGATTTGGCAAGGGTGTGACCCGTGAATAGTTTGCCTGAAAAAAAGAGGAGGTGTGATCAGATACAGGATTCTTCAACGTGCACACGCCAATTCTTGCGAGCATCTCCTACTTGCCTACAGTTGACTTTAATTCCTCTGCAATTGTCATCACCCTGCGGTTGATAATTTCTGGCAAGACATATCAGGTGATATCCATCTAAGTATATTTTCTTGAAACTTATTGTTTCTATCAAAAAAAACAATTACTTTGGTTTATATATTTTCATATGCAGGACAAATTCTTTATTGCAAAGATGACCGTCATGTCACAGAGTTTGTTGAATAACTCATACCAGGAGTATACAACGAGTATTACAAGGATCATCAACTTGCCACCTTGCCTCCAGCTTCAGACATACTCCAGCGTTCCGCTGTTCAACTATATGCCGGTTCATATCACGGTCAAATATGGAGAGTCTAAAGCCAACTCCTCGAGTAGTCTTAAGACTCGGGGGCTACAATGACATGACTCGGGAACTCTGGGTCATTGGAGGGAATGATAACCCGGTTCCGGGGGACACCGCCATATTGATGAAAATTTAAAGGCCGTCAGAAAATTGTCGGTTCAAAATTAAGATTCCGATTTAAAATCCGGTTCAAGAGACATCTCTCTCCCACAAATCTTTGAAGCTCTCAAATCTGGTTCAAACATCCGGCTCAAGGTAAATTTATCTCTTACAAAGCTTTTAAGCTCTCAAATGTAGTTCAAACATTCGGCTTGAGGATAATCTGTATCCCACAAAGTTTTGAAGCTTTCAAATCCGGTTTAAAGTTACGATTCAAAAAGAATTAATCTCTCGCAAGATTCGAGCTCTTAGAAAAATTAAAGGTTGCCAAAGAGAACTTGCCGCCATGATGCGCAGTTCAAACATGGGTATCCTGCCTTACGGCTTATCTTATTATGGTCACTTGGGGGCTTCCTTCTCATCGAGCATAGCTGTCGGTACCCTCTTGATCGGTGCGATGCCAAAGTTTATATGGTCACTTGGGGGCTTCCTGTTCAAACATAGGTCGTATTCGAACCAAAGAGAACATAGCTGTCGGTACCCTCTTGATCGGCACAATGCCAAACTCACTAGGGGGCTTCTTGATCGTATTCGAATCATAGCTTAACCCCTTTTGGGTCTGACTTGGATCGTATTTGAATCAGGGTCGTTAAAAACCTCTCAAGGTCATTTTGGGGCTTCCTGTTCAAACATAGGTCGTATTCGAATCAAAGAGAACATAGCTGTCGGTACCCTCTTGATCGGCGCAACGCCAAAGCCACTGGGGGCTACATGATCATATTCGAATCCTAGCTTAACCCCTTTGGTCCAGTTTACTGATCGTATTCGAATCAGAAGCCTCAAATTTTTCTTTCTTTTTTTCTTAAGTTTTTTCAAAACAGTCTTTTGGGTTTGTCTTGAGACTTTTTGTTCATATCTGAAGCACATATATGATTTCGATTAACCCGGCTTGACTTTGGATGACAAGTCGCCATATATGACAATCATAAACATTTGGAAGTTTTTGGCTTCTAAAGATTGGGTTATCACCCTTACTGCATAGGTATCCTAAACTGGCAGTACTATTCAATATTACAGGAACCGGTTTTTCAAACCGGGTTATATTATTCAAATCTTTAATAGCCAACATTACTGGATTTTTATTATGGTTATCAATAACCAATATTACGATTGAGGTTTTCAAAGTCGCTTCAGCACAATGGATATTATTTTATCAATGGATATAATTTATTCTACAATGGAAGGATTAGTCCCGAGTCGCTGCAGGCTTATGACCCAACAGTTGGGGGCTACATTATTCAAATTGAGATTACATCGAATATGCAAGTCCCATGTCACTTCCAGCATGCACCATGGCACTTGGGGGCTAATGTAAAGTCATTTTTTGATCAACTTATTGAAGACCCAACTCATCCCATTGTAATGATCCGGCCCTTGGAGGCTACCAATTGCTCCTGTCCAAAATTCAAGGTACACAAGCCTCACTCCATTATATTGAAAGATCCACTATTCAGTTGGTAGAGTACAAGGCTCTTAATCTTATGGACATGGGTTCAAGCCCCATGGTGGAGATTACATCATATGATGTTATTATCAATGAATTATATACAAAGTCCCAGCTCAATATTATCTTACTGAGCCGGCCCTTGGGGGCTACACATTGTTGTTCAAGTCTATATGATCATATTTATAAAGTCCCTGCTCATTATTGCATAATGACCTGGCCCTTAGGGGCTACACTGGTTGAAGTTTTTATGAGTATATGGCAATTACAAGTCCCAGGTTGCTGCAAGCATGACAACCCGACACTTGGGGGCTACGTATATGGAGTATTCAGTCCTTACTATTGATTGAGATGAACAACATGGATTTCTTCAAAGTGGCAATATTTATGTTGAAGCAAGTCTTAAGTCACCACTTTGTTTCTGCTCAAGACCTGGGGGCTACAGGTAATATGGATATAAGGGAGAAAAATCTTCAAATTCTCAGTTTTGAGTAAACCAGATTAACCGGGTGTCTGCAACAATTATAACTCGGCATTATCTATTTATAACCCGAGAAGTTTTTCATCTTTAAGCCGGTTGAAGGTTACATGAGTATTTCAAAGACCAATATTTTTAAGCATTGGGAGCTGAGTCAAATGAATTATTCTTCGCAGTCTTTCTCTGTGAGAAACCAATGTCAGCAAATTGATTATGAAATTGACTTATTGACCCAGATTTCCAAAGAAGGAAATAACAAGGAGTTAAGGATGATCAGGTGGCGGATTACAAAGATATTTAACCCGGAGTATAGTCTCTCAAAATTGTTCTTGTGTTTGTTTTACAGGATTAGTTTAACATGGATGAATCCAAATTAAACTGGGGGCTAATGTCGGGGATATACCCCGCGGTATGACCCGGCTGAAGATATGACCCGGCTAGGAGTTGATGTTTTCATTGGTAACCCGGCAGACACAGTCATGTAACCCAGTAGACACAGTCATGTAACCCGGCAGACACAGTCATGTACCCGGCAGACATAGTTATGTAACCCGGCAGACACAGTCATATGAGCCATATAGTTAAGCAGATAGTTAAGTCAGACAGTTAAGCCAGACAGTTAAGCCAGACAGTTAAGCCAGATGGTAAGTCAGATTGTAGGTTAACAGTTAAGAAGCTCGAAACGTTAAAGAAAGCCCATGGAGAGAAAACCCATGGAGAGAAAAACTGAATAGTTAAGTCTTACGTCCGAGTTGGACTCTACATGTAACTCGCCCCTTCAACATATATAAGGAGGGGCAGGGCACCCCAAGAGGGGGAGGTTGAATAATCATTAAGTCTAGACACGACTAGGAGAGCCGGAGTTACAGCGACTCCCTCATGACGATAATGAGACCTAGCCACAAACACCATGTAGGGTTGTTACCAGATGATGTTTCCCGGGGCCCGAAGCTGTCTAAATCTTTGTCTTGTGTGTTGCGTTTCTTGATTCTAATCAACCCCTTCAAGCTACCGCATAGATGCATTGGCCTCACGACTAAGTCCTCACACTAGGACATCTACCGTGACGTTTCCACGACAATACTGGCTCTGTTGCTAATATTTGCAACTCGAAATAGGGGCTACGGATTAAGCGAATATTGGCAAAGGACGAGGTGATGATGCGCGTGGGAAATGGTTCCAAAGTCGATGTGATCGCCGTCGGCATGTTACCCCTACATCTACCTATGAGATTAGTTTTAGACCTGAATAATTGTTATTTGGTGCCAACATTGAGCATGAACATTATATCTAGATCTTGTTTGATGCGAGACGGTTATTCATTTAAATCAGAGAATAATGGTTGTTCTATTTATATGAATAATATCTTTTATGGTCATGCACCCTTGATGAGTGGTCTATTTTTACTAAATCTTGATAGTAGTGATACACATGTTCATAGTATTGAAGCCAAAAGATATAAGTTTAATAATGATAGTGCAACTTATTTGTGGCACTGCCGTTTAGGTCATATTGGTGTAAAGCGCATGAAGAAACTCCATTCTGATGGGCTTTTGGAATCACTTGATTATGAATCACTTGATGCTTGCGAACCATGCCTCATGGGCAAGATGACTAAGACTCCGTTCTCCAGAACAATGGAGCGAGCAATAGACTTGTTGGAAATAATACATACTAATGTATACAGTCCGATGAGTGTTGATGCTTGCGGCAGGTATTGTTATTTTCTTACCTTCACAGATGATTTGAGCAGATATGGGTATATCTACTTGATGAAACATAAGTATGAAACATTTGAAAAGTTCAAAGAATTTCAGAGTGAAGTGGAAAATCATCGTAACAAGAAAATAAAGTTTCTGCGATCTGATCATGGAGGAGAATATTTGAGTTACGAGTTTGGTCTTCATTTGGAACAATGCGGAATAGTTTCACAACTCACGCCACCTGGAACACCATAGCATAATGGTGTGTCCGAACGTCCTAACCGCACTTTATTAGATACTAGCACATATGCCCGTGCGTTGCAATGGGAGAGATCGATAATGATGTATCCACCGATATATCCAACATCATGACCCAACAACATCCGAATGATGCCCCCGGTGACGGTGGAAAGGCACACACTGAGGTTTTAGTAAAAAATCATATCAGTTGTACAGGCATGGCTAATTTGCATGAATTCGAGGGGGTGAGAAATTAATTAGGGCGAGGAGAGATTTACGGGGCTTGGTCCCCAGATGCGTTGCAGCAGTCATTATTGGAGCATTGCAAAACTCGCACGTGAGGAACTCCTTTTCCAATTATTGGAGCATTAAAAAAGCTACAAAGTTTACACCTTTCTTTCTTGTCAAACTCCCCTTCCTTATTTATGTATACTGATACATCCATTTTGCATCATGCTTTTATATCGATATTTATTGCATTTTGGGCTGTTATTACATATGTCACAATACTTATGCCTATTATCTCTTATTTTACAAGCTTTACATGAAGAGGGAGAATGCCGGCAGTTGGAATTCTGGGCTGGAAAAGGAGCAAATATTAGAGACCTATTCTGCATAACTCCAAAAGTCCTAAAACTTTAGGAAGTCCGTTTTGGAATGTATATAAAATATTGGGTGAAGAAAGCACCAGAGGGGGGCCACCCACCATCGACGAGGGTGGGGGCGCGCCCTACCCCCTGGGCGCACCCTCTGCCTCGTGGGCCCCCCAGCAGGCCTCCGGTGCCCATCTTTGGCTATATGAAGTCTTTCGCCCTGGAAAAAGTCATAAGAAAGCCCTCGGGATGAAACTCCGCCGCCACGAGGCGGAACCTTGGTGGAACCAATCTAGGGCTCCGGCGGAGTTGTTCTGCCAGGGAAACATCCCTCCGGGAGGGGGAAATCATCACCATCGATCCTCTCATCGGGAGGGGGTCAATCTCCATCAACATCTTCACCAACACCAAACCCTAGTTCATCTCTTGTATCCAATCTTTGTCCCAAAACCTCAGATTGGTACCTGTGGGTTGCTAGTAGTGTTGATTACTCCCTGTAGTTGATGCTAGTTGGTTTATTTGGTGGAAGATCATATGTTCAGATCCTTTATGCTTATGAATACCCCTATGATTATGAACATGAATATGATTTGTGATTAGTTACGTTTGTTCCCGAGGACATGGGAGAAGTCTTGCTATAATTAGTCATGTGAATTTGGTATTCGTTCGATATTTTGATGAGATGTATGTTGTCTTTCCTCTAGTGGTGTCATGTGAACGTCGACTACATGACACTTCACCATTGTTTGGGCCTAGGGGAAGGCATTGGGAAGTAATAAGTAGATGATGGGTTGCTAGAGTGACAGAAGCTTAAACCCTAGTTTATGTGTTGCTTCGTAAGGGGCTGATTTGGATCCATATGTTTCATGCTATGGTTAGGTTTACCTTAATACTTCTTTTGTAGTTGCGGATGCTTGCAAGAGGGGTTAATCATAAGTGGGATGCTTGTCCAAGTAAGGGCAGTACCCAAGCACCGGTCCACCCACATATCAAATTATCAAAGTACCGAACGCAAATTATATGAACCGGATGAAAAGTAGCTTGACAATAATTCCCATGTGTCCTCGGGAGCGCTTTCCTTTATATAAGAGTTTGTCCAGGCTAGTCCTTTGCTAAAAAAAGGATTGGGACATATTGCTGCACCTTATTTACTTTTATTACTTGTTACCCGTTACAAATTACCTTATCACAAAACTATCTGTTACCGATAATTCCAGTGCTTGCAGAGAACACCTTACTGAAAACTGCTTATCATTTCCTTCTGCTCCATGTTGGGTTCGACACTCTTACTTATCGAAAGGACTACGATAGATCCCTTATACTTGTGGGTCATCAAGACTCTTTTCTGGCGCCGTTGCCGGGGAGTGAAGCGCCTTTGGTAGGTGGAATTTGGTAAGGAAAAATTTATATAGTGTGCTGAAATTTACTGTCACTTGTTATTATGGAACATAATCCTTTGAGGGGCTTGTTCAGGGTATCTTTGCCCCGACCAGTAGAGCAAAGAGTTGCTCCTCAACCTATTGAACCTACTGAAAATGTTTACTTTGAAATTCCTTCGGGTATAATAGAGAAACTGTTGGCTAATCCTTTTACAGGAGATGGAACATTGCATCCCGATTTGCACTTAATCTATGTGGATGAAGTTTGTGGATTATTTAAGCTTGCAGGTATGCCCAAGGATGTTATCAAGAAGAAGGTATTCCCTTTATCTTTGAAGGGAAAGGCATTGACATGGTTTAGGCTATGTGATGATATGGGATCATGGAACTACAACCGATTGAAATTGGACTTTCATCAGAAATTTTATCCTATGCATCTGGTTCATCGTGATCGTAATTACATATATAAATTCTGGCGTCACGAAGGAGAAAGCATCGTTCAAGATTGGGGGAGGCTTAAGTCAATGTTATATTCATGCCCCGATCATGAGCTCTCAAGAGGAATTATTATTCAAATTTTTTATGCTCGGCTTTCTCTCAATAATCGCTCCATGCTCGATACTTCTTGTACTGGTTCTTTTATGATGAAGACTATTGAATTCAGATGGGATTTATTGGAAAGAATTAAACGCAACTCTTAAGATTGGGAACTCGATGAAGGTAAGGATTCAGGTATAACACCTAAGTTTGTTTGTGTTAAATATTTTATGGATACCGATGCTTTTCGTGAATTTAGCACTAAATATGGACTTGACTCTGAGATAGTAGCTTCTTTTTGCGAATCATTTGCTACTCATGTTGATCTCCCTAAGGAGAAGTGGATTAAATATCATCCTCCCATTGAAGTAAAAGTAGTTGAACCTATTAAAGTTGAAGAAAAGACTATCACTTATAATGTTGATCCTATTGTTCCTACCGCTTATATTGAGAAACCACCTTTCCCTACTAGAATAAAGGATCATGCTAAAGCTTCAACTGTGGTTCATAGGAGTAATACTAGAACACCTACACCCTCTGAGAAAATTAAAGTTGAACCTAGTATTGCTATGGTTAAAGATCTCTTGGTTGATAATATTGATGGGCATGTTATTTATTTCTGTGATGAAGCTGCTAGAATTGCTAGACCCGATACTAAAAATAAACATAGACCTATTGTAGGCATGCCTGTTATTTCTGTTAAAATAGGATATCATTGCTATCATGGCCTATGTGATATGGGTGCTAGTGCAAGTGAAATACCTCATTCTTTATATGAAGAAATTATGTATGATATTGCACCTGCTGAGTTAGAAGGTATTGATGTTACAATTAAGCTTGCCAATAGAGATACTATTTCACCGATTGGGATTGTTAGAGATGTTGAAGTCTTGTGTGGGAAAGTTAAATATCTTGCTGATTTTATTCTTCTTGGTTCCCCACAATATGACTTTTGTCCCATTATATTTGGTAGACCCTTCTTGAATACTGTTAATGCTAAGATAGACCACAAAAAGGATATTGTTTCTGTTATTTTAGGGGATATGTTTCATGATTTTAATTTTGCTAAATTTCATAGACAACCCCATGATAAAGAATTGCCTAGTAAAGATGAAATATTGCCGTGCCTCCTAATGATCCTTTAGAACAATATTTGCTAGACCATGAAAATGATATGTTTATGAATGAAAGAAGGGAAATAGATGAAGTATTCTTTAAACATGGACCTATTTTGAAACACAACTTGCCTGTCAAAATTCTAGGGGATCCTCCTCCACCCAAGGGTGATCCCGTGTTTGAGCTTAAACCATTGCCTGATACTCTTAAATATGCTTAGCTTGATGAAAAGAGATTATTACTGCTAACCTTTCAGAGAAAGAAGAAGAGAAATTATTGAAAACTCTGAAGAAGCACCGTGCTGCTATTGGATATACTCTTGATGATCTTAAGGGCATTAGTCACACTCTATGCCAGCACAAAATAAAATTGGAGAAAGACGCTAAACCGGTTGTTGATCAGCAACGACGGTTAAATCCCAAGATGAAAGAAGTGGTAAGAAAAGAAATACTAAAGCTTCTGGAGGCAGGTATAATTTATCCCATTGCTGATAGTCAGTGGGTAAGTCCTGTCCATTGTGTCCCTAAGAAGGGATGTATTACTGTTGTTCCTAATGATAAAGATGAATTGATCCCATAAAGAATTGTTATAGTTTATAGAATGGTAATTGATTTCCGCAAACTAAATAAAGCTACTAAAAAGGATCATTACCCTTTACCTTTTATTGATCAAATGCTAGAAAGATTATCTAAACATACACATTTTTGCTTTCTAGATGGTTATTATGGTTTCTCTCAAATACCTGTGTCAAAAGAGGATCAAGAAACGACCTCCTTTACTTGCCCTTTTGGTACCTTTGCTTATAGACGTATGCCTTTTGGTTTATGTAATGCATCTGCTACCTTTCAAAGATGTATGACTGCTATATTCTCTAACTTTTGTGAAAAGATTGTTGAGGTTTTCATGGATGATTTTTCCGTATATGGAACTTCTTTTGATGATTGATTAAGCAACCTTGATCGAGTTTTGCAGAGATGTGAAGAAACTAATCTTGTCTTGAATTGGGAGAAGTGCCACTTTATGGTTAATGAAGGTATTGTCTTGGGGCATAAAATTTCTGAAAGAGGTATTGAAGTTGATAAAGCTAAAGTTGATGTGATTGAAAAGATGCCATGTCCAAAGGACATTAAAGGTATAAGAAGTTTCCTTGGTCATGCCGGGTTTTATAGGAGGTTCATTAAAGACTTCTCAAAAATTTCCAGCCTTCTGACTAATCTCTTACAAAAAGATGTTCCTTTTGTCTTTGATGATGATTGTGTAGAAGCATTTGAAATACTTAAGAAAGCTTAGATTTCTGCACCCATTGTTCAGCCACCTATTTGGAATTTACCCTTTGGAATTATGTGTGATGCTAGTGATTATGCTGTAGGTGTTGTTCTAGGACAAAGAGTTGATAAGAAATTAAATGTTATCCAATATGCTAGTAAAACTCTAGACAGTGCCCAAAGAAATTATGCTACTACTAAAAAAGAATTTTTAGCAGTTGTATTTGCTTCTGATAAGTTCAGACCTTATATTGTTGATTCTAAAGTAACTGTTCACACTGATCATGCTGCTATTAAATACCTTATGGAAAATAAAGATGCTAAACCTAGACTTATTAGTTGGGTTCTCCTACTACAAGAATTTGATTTGCCTATTATTGATAGAAAGGGAGCTGAGAACCCCGTTGCAGACAACTTGTCTAGGTTGGACAATGTTCTTGATGACCCACTACCTATTGATGATAGCTTTCCTGATGAACAATTAGCTATCATAAATGCTTCTCGTACTGCTCCATGGTATGCTGATTATGCTAATTACATTGTTGCTAAATTTATACCACCTAGTTTCACATACCAGCAAAAGAAAAAGTGTTTCTGTGATTTAAGACATTACTTCTGGGATGACCCACACCTTTATAAAGAAGGAGTGGATGGGGTCATTAGATGTTGTGTACCCGAGCATGAACAGGAATAGATCCTACGCAAGTGTCACTCCGAGGCTTATGGAGGACACCATGCTAGAGATAGAACTGTACATAAGGTATTGCAATCCGGTTTTTATTGGCCTACTATCTTCAAATATGCCCGTAAGTTTGTCTTGTCTTGTGATAAATGTCAAAGAATTGGTAATATTAGTAGACGTCAAGAAATGCATATGAATTATTCACTTGTTATTGAACCATTTGATGTTTGGGGCTTTGATTATATGGGACCGTTTCCTTCCTCTAATGGGTATACACATATTTTAGTTGCTGTTGATTACGTTATTAAGTGGGTAGAAGCTATTCCAACTAGTAGTGCTGATCATAACACCTCTATTAAGATGCTTAAAGAAGTTATATTTCCGAGGTTTGGAGTCCCTAGATATTTAATGACTGATGGTGGTTCACATTTTATTCATGGTGCTCTTCATAAAATGCTTGCTAAGTATGATGTTAATCATAGAATTGCATCTCCATATCATCCACAGTCTTGTGGTCAAGTAGAATTGAGTAATAGAGAGCTTACATTAATTTTGCAAAAGACTGTTAATAGATCTAGAAAGAATTGGTCAAAGAAACTTGATGATGCATTATGGGCTTATAGAACTGCTTATAAAAATCCTATGGGTATGTCTCCGTATAAAATGGTTTATGGAAAAGCATGTCACTTACCTCTCAAACTAGAACATAAGTCATATTGGGCCATTAAAGAGCTCAACTATGACTTCAAACTTGCTAGTGAGAAGAGACTATTTGATACTAGCTCACTTGATGAATGGAGAACCCATGCCTATGAGAATGCCAAGCTATTTAAAGAAAAGGTTAAAAGATGGCATGACAAAAGGATACAAAAACGTGAGTTTAATGTAGGTGATTATGTATTGTTATACAACTCTCGTTTAAGATTTTTTGCAGGAAAACTCCTCTCTAAATGGGAAGGTCCTTACATTATCGAGGAGGTCTATCGTTCCGGTGCCATAAAAATCAACAACTTCGAAGGCACAAATCCGAGGGTGGTGAACGGTCAAAGAATCAAACATTATATCTCAGGTAATCCTATAAATGTTGAAACTAATGTTATTGAAACCGTAACCCCGGAGGAGTATATAAGGGACACCTTCCAGAATGTTTCAGCTTCCAAAAAGGAAGAGGTATGTGGTACGGTAAGTAAACCGACTCCAAAACAGTTCTAATAGCATTTTTTCTCCGTTTTGGAATATTTAAGAAAATAGGAAAATAAGAAGCAGTCCGGAAAGGACACGAGGCATCCACGAGGGTGGAGGGCACGCCCCCTGCCTCGTGGGTACCTCGTGTGTCCTCCGGACTCCGTTTTCTTGCACGATACTTCTTTTGGTCGGGAAAAATTCATTATATAACTCCCCGAAGGTTTTGACCACCATACCACGCAAATATCTCCTATCTTTGTTTCGAGCTGTTTTTCTGACAGATCTAGATCACCATGATGTCTTCAAGCGCCCCCAAGGACAAGTCTTTCGAGAGGGTCATCAACCCCTACCTCACGGAGGTGCTACAACACCCTCAAACCATTAAGTTGCGTGAGGGGGTGCTGCACATCCGCGATGTTGAGGGACCAAGGAGGACCGGAAGCGTGGAGACAAGACTCGAAGCAATGGAGCAACAAGTTTTCAAGTGCCAGGGGATGGTGGAACCTGGACTCGATGCCAACCACATGATGACCGTGGAGTTCACCAACAATCACAAGTTGGATGCCAAGGACATTGGGGAGACCATCTTCAAGCTTCACGAGAAAATCGAGCACCTCCAAGCCCAGATCTATGACCCGCAAAACCAAAACTGTGAGTATGAATATAGATTCAAGAGGATGAGTTTGGCTATAGATTCGAGGATCCCGAAGACTCGATCATCCTTATATGATGGTGAGCCTATGCCTTGGAAGATGGACGACAAGCCTACATCATCAACAACTCCATCATCACTACCACCAAAGGAGAACTGAGTATCAGGTATGGGCACTCCCCTTGGCAACTGCCAAGCTTGGGGGAGTGCCCCGGTATCGTATCACAATCACACCTTTTTATATTTACCATTTTTCAAGTTCAATCCTTTTGGTAATATCTTGATCTAGTAGAATAAAGTTTTAGTATGATTTAGTTTTGAGTTTTGCTTTATGATCCTTCTATGTAATCGAGTCCATGAGCTATATATAATAAAGATTAGTGTTGAGTCAAGGGCTTTGCCATCTTGCTATGATCTTGAGAAAAAAGAAGGGGAGAGAAAGAATAAAAACAAATAAAGAGATCATATGGATCTTATGGAGAGTAATTACTTCACATATGAAGAGTATGATGAATAAAAGTTGTTGAGAGTTGACAAACATAGTTTTGGTCATCGTTGCAATTAATAGGATGTAATAAAGAAAGAGAGGTTTTAACATATAAATATACTATCTTGGACATCTTTTATGATTGTGAGCACTCATTAAAATATGACATGCTAAAAAGTCGATGTCGGACAAGGAAGACAACGTAATGGGTTATGTTTTCTTACATCTGAAATAAATTATATTGTCATGGATCATCCAACATGTTGAGCTTGCCTTTCCCCCTCATGCTAGCCAAATTCTTTGCACCAAGTAGAGATACTACTTATGCTTACAAATATCCTTAAACCCAGTTTTGCCATGAGAGTCCACCATATCTACCTATGGATTGAGTAAGATCCTTCAAGTAAGTTGTCATTGTTGCAAGCAATAAAAATTGCTCCCTAAATATGTATGATTTATTAGAGTGGAGAAAATAAGCTTTATATGATCTTGTGATGTGGAAGAAATAAAAGCAACGGAATGCATAATAAAGGTCCATATCACAAGTGGCAATATAAAGTGACATTCTTTTGCATTAAGAATTCGTGCATCCAACCATAAAAACACATGACAACCTCTGCTTCCCTCTGCGAAGGGCCTACCTTTATTCTTGTCTTATACTTCATACAAGAGTCATGGTGATCTTCACCCTTCCTTTTTGTATTTTATCCTTTGGTAAGCACTATGTGTTGGAAAGATCCTGATATATATAGCTAATTGGATGTGAGTTTCACGAACTATTATTGTTGACATTACCCTTGAGGTAAAAGGTTGGAAGGCAAAACTGTAAGCCCCTATCTTTCTCTGTGTCTGATTAAAACTTCATACCCATAAGTATTGCATGAGTGTTAGCAATTGTGAAAGACTAAATGATAGTTGAGTATGTGGACTTGCTGAAAAGCTCTTGTATTGACTCTTTCCGATGTTATAATAAATTGCAATTGCTTCAATGACTGAGATTATAGTTTGTTAGTTTTCAATGAAGTTTCTGATTCACACTTGAAATTGTGAATGAATTGTTACTTTAGCATAAGAAATCATATTTTTAGTCTGGGTCGGTTCAACGTTATATTTTTTGGCTGGGCCGATTTCGAGCCAAGGCCTAGTAAGGCGATTTAGCCTGTACGTGAAGTTGTATCGAGGATTATGCATAGCGAGATGGACGAAATTGACGGACCAAACCAGGTAAAAGTATGGGCGAGGTGGATGGACCAAAAATGGACGAAATTGCGGTGGTAAGAAGTGATAGCCCTTTTATTAGTAGGTATAGAAGGTACGATTTATGATGTCTCTTACTGATTTGCCGCTATCGTTTTGGGGTTATGCTTTAGAGACAGCTGCATTCACATTAAATAGGGCACCATTGAAATCTGTTGAGACGACACCTTATGAACTGTGGTTTGGCAAGAAACCCAAGTGTCGTTTCTTAAAGTTTGGGCTGCGGTGCTTATGTGAAAAAACTTCAACCTAATAAGCTCGAACCCAAATCGGAGAAATGTGTCTTCATAGGATACCCAAAGGAGACTGTTGGGTATACCTTCTATCACAGATCCGAAGGCAAGATATTCGTTGCTAAGAATGGATCCTTTCTAGAGAAGGAGTTTCTCTCGAAAGAAGTGAGTGGGAGGAAAGTAGAACTTGATGAGGTAATTGTACCTGCTCCCTTATTGGAAAGTAGTTCATCACAGAAATCAGTTCCAGTGATTCCTACACCAATTAGTGAGGAAGCTAATGATGATGATCATGAAACTTCTGATCAAGTTACTACTAAACCTCGTAGGTCAACCAGAGTAAGATCCGCACCAGAGTGGTACGGTAATCCTGTTCTGGAGGTCATGTTACTTGACTATGACGAACCTACGAACTATGAGGAAGCGATGATGAGCCCAGATTTCACCAAATGGCTTGAGGCCATGAAATCTGAGATGGGATCCATGTATGAGAACAAAGTGTGGACTTTGGTTGACTTGCCCGTTGATCGACAAGCCATAGAGAATAAATGTATCTTCAAAAAGAAGACTAACGCTGACGGTAATGTTACTATCTACAAAGCTAGACTTGCTGCGAAAGGTTTTCGAAAAGTTCAAGGAGTTGACTATGATGAGATCTTCTCACCCGTAGCGATGCTTGAGTCCGTCCGAATCATGTTGGCAATTGCCGCATTTTATGATTATGAAATTTGGCAAATGGATGTCAAAACTGCATTCCTTAATGGATATCTTAAAGAAGAGTTGTATATGATGCATCCGGAAGGTTTTGTCGATCCAAAATGTATGCAAGCTCCAGCGATCCATTTATAGACTGGTGCAAGCCTCTCAGAGTTGGAATATACGCTTTGTTAGTGTAATCAAAGCATATGGTTTTATACAGACTTTTGGAGAAGCCTATATTTACAAGAAAGTGAGTGGGAGCTCTGTAGCATTTCTGATATTATATGTGGATGACATATTGCTGATCGGAAATGATACTGAATTTCTGAATAGCATAAAAGGATACTTGAATAAGAATTTTTCAATGAAAGACCTCGGTGAAGCTGCTTATATATTGGGCATCAAGATCTATAGAGATAGATCAAGACACTTAATTGGCCTTTCACAAAGCACATACCTTGATAAAGTTTTGAAGAAGTTCAAAATGGATCAAGCAAAGAAAGGGATCTTGCCTGTGTTACAAGGTGTGAAGTTGAGTCAGACTCAATGCCCGACCACTGCAGAAGATAGAGAGAAAATGAAAGTCATTCCCTATGCTTCAGCCATAGGTTCTATCATGTATGCAATGCTGTGTACCAGACCTGATGTGTGCCTTGCTATTAGTTTAGTAGGGATCACTTGATAGCGGTCAAGAACATCCTGAAATACCTGAAAAGGACTAAGGATATGTTTCTCATTTACGGAGGTGACAAAGAGCTTGTTGTAAACGGTTACGTCGATGCCAGCTTTGACACTGATCCGGATGACTCTAAGTCACAAACCAGATACGTATTTTTATTGAATGGTGGAGCTATCAGTTGGTACAGTTCCAAACAAAGCGTTGTGGCGGGATCTATGTGTGAAGCGGAGTACATAGTTGCTTCGGAAGCAGCAAATGAAGGAGTCTAGATGAAGGAGTTCATATCCGATCTAGGTGTCATACCTAGTGCATCGGGTCTAATGAAAATCTTTTGTGACAATACTGGTGCAATTTCCTTGGCAAAGGAATCCAGATTTCACAAGAGAACCAAGCACATCAAGAGACGCTTCAATTACATCCGCGATCAAGTCAAGGAGGGAGACATAGAGTTTTGCAAGATACATATGGATCTAAATGTTGCAGACTCGTTGACTAAGCCTCTCTCACGAGCAAAACTTGATCAGCACCAAGACTCAATGGGTGTTAGAATCATTACAATGTAATCTAGATTATTGACTCTAGTGTAAGTGGGAGACTCAAGGAAATATGCCCTAGAGGAAATAATAAAGTTGTTATTTATATTTCCTTATATCGTGATAAATGTTTATTATTCATGCTAGAATTGTATTAACCATAAACTTAGTACATGTGTGAATACATAGACAAACAGAGTGCCACTAGTATGCCTCTACTTGACTAGCTCGTTAATCAAAGATGGTTAAGTTTCCTAACCATAGACATGAATTTTCATTTGATGAAAGGGATCACATCATTAGAGAATGATGTGATTGACTTGACCCATCCGTTAGCTTAGCACTATAATCGTTTAGTTTATTGCTATTGCTTCTCCATGACTTATACATGTTCCTATGACTATGAGATTATGCAACTCCTGAATACCGGAGGAACTCGTAGCGTGCTATCAAACATCATAACGTAACTGGGTGACTATAAAGATGCTCTACAGGTGTCTCCGATGGTGTTTGTTGAATTGGCATAGATCGAGATTAGGATTTGTCACTCAGTGTATCGGAGAGGTTCTCTGGGCCCTCTCGGTAATGCACATCACTATAAGCCTTGCAAGAAATGTGATTAATGAGTTATTTGCGGGATGATGCATTACAGAACGAGTGAAGAGACTTGCTGGTAACGAGATTGAACTAGGTATTGAGATATCGACGATCGAATCTCGGGCAAGTAACATACCGATGACAAAAGGAACAACATATGTTGTTATGCGGTTTGACCGATAAAGATCTTCGTAGAATATGTAGGAACCAATATGAGCATCCAGGTTCCGCTATTGGTTATTGACCGGAAGTGAGTCTCGGTCATGTCTACATAGTTCTCGAACCCATAGGGTCCGCACGCTTAACGTTCGATGGCGATCGATATTATGAGTTTATGTGTTTTGATGTACCGAAGGTCGTTTGGAGTCCCGGATGTGATCACGGATATGACGGGGAGTCTCTAAATGATCGAGACATAAAGATCGATATATTGAGAGGCTATGTTTGGACACCAGAATGGTTCCAGATGAGTTCGGGCATTTACCGGAGTACCGAGGGGTTACCGGAACCACCCGGGGCTTAATGGGCCTACATGGGCTTTACTGGAAGAGAGAGGAGAAGCCCAAGAGGAGGGGCGCGCCCCACCCCAAGCCTAATCTGAATTAGGAGGGGGGCCGACCCCCCTTTCCTTCCTCTCCTCTCTCCCTTCCTGTCCCCTCCAAGTAGGACTAGGAAAGCGGGAACCTACTCCTAGTAGGAGTAGGATTCCCCCCTTGGGGGCGCGCCCAAAGTGGCCGACCGGCCCCTCCTCCACCCCTTTATATACGGGGGAGGGGGGCACCCCATAGACACACAAGTTGATTGTTTAGCCGTGCACGGTGCCCCCCTCCACAGAATTCCACCTCGGTCATATCATTGTAGTGCTTAGGCGAAGCCTTGCGTCAGTAACTTCATCATCACCGTCATCACACCGTCGTGCTGATTAAAACTTTGCCTCGGCCTCAACTGGATCAAGAGTACGAGGGACGTCACCGAGCTGAACGCGTGCAGATCATGGAGGTGCCGTGCGTTCGGTACTTGATCGGTTGGATCATGAAGACGTTCGACTACATCAACCGCGTTTTATAACGCTTTCGCTTTCGGTCTACGAGGGTACGTATACATACTCTCCCCTTCTCGTTGCTATGCATCTCCTAGATAGATCTTGCATGATCGTGAGAATTTTTTTGAAATACTACGTTCCCCAACAGCATCCAGGTTCCGCTATTAGTTATTGATCGGAGATGTGTCTCGGTCATGTCTACATAGTTCTCGAACCCGTAGGATCCACACGCTTAACGTTCGATGATGATTTGTATTATGAGTTATGTGTTTTGGTGACCAAAGTTTGTTCGGAGTCCCGGATGAGATCACAGACCTGACGAGGAGTCTTGAAATGGTTGAGAGGTAAAGATTCATATATTGGAAGGTTATATTCGGACATCGGAATGATTCCGAGTGATTCAGATATTTTACTGGAGTACCGAGGGGTTACCAGAACCCCACGGGGGAAGTATTGGGCCTATTGGGCCATATTGGAGGAGAGGAGAAAGTCCATGTGAGGAGGGGCACCCCCCTTGCCCAAACCAAATTGGACTAGGGAAGGGGGGCGGCCCCCCTCTTTCCTTCTCCCTCTCTCTCCCTTCCCCTTTTCCCTCTCCGTTGGAAGGAAGGAGGGGGGGGGCGAATCCTACTTGGACTAGGAGTCCAAGTAGGACTCCCCCTATGGCGTGCCCCCTTCGGCTGGCAACCTCCTCCTCCCCTTTGTATATGGAGGCGGGG
>NC_041384.1:482811793-482931045 GCF_002162155.2 Triticum dicoccoides | reverse complement strand
AACATACAATCTCTTAGCCATGTGCGGTGCCCCCCTCCACAGCTCAACACCTCGATCATATCACCATATGCTTAGGTGAAGCCCTGTGTTGGTAACTTCATCATCACTGTTGCCATGCCGTCATGCTGAGGGAACTCTCCCTCGTCCTCAACTGGATCAAGAGCTCGAGGGATGTCATCTTGTTGAATGTGTGCAGAACACGGAGGTGCCGTACGTTCGATACTTCGATCGGTTGGATCGTGAAGACGTTCGACTACATCAACCGCGTTACTAAACGCTTCCGCTTTCAGTCTACGAGGGTACGTGGACACACTCTCCCCGTCTCATTGCTATGCATCTCCTAGTTAGATCTTGTGTGATCTATGAATTTTTTTTTGAATTACTATGTTCCCCAATAGGCACGACCCACCAGGGCGCCCCCCTCCAGGCGTGCCCAGGTGGGTTGTCCCCACCTGGTGGCCCCGCAGACCCTGAAACCGATGCTATAAAATCCTATTTTTCCAGAAAAAATTAGGGAGAAAGAATTATCGTGTTCCATGAGACGGAGCCGCCTTCACCTCTTGTTCTTCATCGAGAGGCCAGATCTAGAGTCCGTTTGGGGCTACGGAGAGGGGGATCTTCGATCTTCATCATCACAAACCCTTCTTCATTGCCAATTCCATGATGGTCCCCACTGGGAGTGAGTTCCTTCATAGGCTCGCTGGTCCGTGAGGAGTTGGATGAGATTCATCATGTAATCTAGTTAGTTTTGTTAGGGCTTGACTCCTAGTATCCACTATGTTCTGAGATTGATGTTGCTATGACTTTGCCATGCTTAATACTTGTCACTTTGGGCCCGGGTGCCATGATTTCAGATCTGAGCCATTTATGTTATCATTATTATATCCATGTTCTAGATCCGATCTTGTAAGTTATAGTCACCTACTACATGTTATGATCCGACAACCCCGGAGTGACAATAGTCGGGACCACTCCCAGTGATGACCGTAGTTTGAGGAGTTCATGTATTCTGCTTGTGTTAATGCTTTGTTCCGGTTCTCTATTGAAAGGAGGCCTTAATATCCCTTAGTTTCCAATTGGACCCCGCTGCCATGGGAGGGTAGGACAAAAGATGTCATGCAAGTTCTTTCCATAAGCACATATGACTATTTACGTAATACATGCCTACATTATATTTATGAACTGGAGCTAGTGCTGAATCGCCCTAGGTTATGACTGTCACATGATGAATATCATCCAACAAATCACCGATCCAATCCCTATGAATTTCTTTTATATTGATCTTGCTAAGTTACTACTGCCATTGTTACTATTGCACTTGCTATAAAACTACTGCTATCACTGTTACCGTTGCTATTGCTACTGCTACTACTATCAAACTATGATACTACTTTGCTATTGATCACTTTGCTGCAGATAACTAATCTCCAGGTGTGGTTGAATTGACAACTCAGCTGCTAATACATACAAATATTCTTTAGCTCCCCTTGTGTTGAATCTATAAATTTGGGTTGAATACTCTACCCTCAAAAACTGTTGCGGTCCCCTATACTTGTGGATAATCAATGGTAACGGGAACAAGGAGACGATGTTTACCTAGGTTCGGGTCCTCTTGATGGAGGTAAAACCCTACATCCTGCTCTTGTTTATATTGATATGGATATATCAAGTACGGAGTTGATCTACCTCGAGATCGTTAGATGTGGTCTAACTCTAGGGCTAGGCGAATGATATTGCATTGATGTCCCCTCTACGGGCTAAACCCTTTGGCTTATATACAAGCCAGGTAGGGTATCTAATGACCCACAAGTATATGGGATCAATTGTAGCCTTTTCGATAAATAAGAGTGTCAAACCCAACGAGGAGCAGAAGAAAATGACAAGTGGTTTTCAGCAAGGTAATGTTTGCAAGTGCTGAAATTATAAGTAACAGAGTAGTTTGGTAGCAAGAAAATTTGTAACGAGCAAGTAACGATAGTAGTAACAAAAGTGCAGCAAGGTATCCTAATCCTTTTGAGGCAAAGGACAGGTCAAAACGGTCTCTTATAATAAGCAAAGCGTTCTTGAGGGTACATGGGAATTTCATCTAGTCACTTTCATCATGTTGATTCGTTTCATGTTCGCTACTTTGATAATTTGATATGTGGATGGACCAGTGCTTAGGTCTTGTTCTTACTTGAACAAACCTCCTACTTATGATTAACCCCCTCACAAGCATCCGCAACTATGAGAAAAGTATTAAGAATAAATTCTAACCATAACATTAAACTTTTGGATCCAATCGGTCCCTTACGGAATAGCGCATAAACTAGGGTTTAAGCTTCTATCACTCTCACAACCCATCATCTAATAACTACTGCGCAATGCATTCAATTAGGCCCAAATACGGTTAAGTGTCATGTAGTCGATGTTCTCACGACAGCACTAAGGGAATCACAACATACATACTATCAAAATATCGAACACATATCAAGTTCACATGATTACTTGCAACAAGATTTCTCCCGTGACCTCAAGAACAAAAGTAACTACTCACAAGTGATAAACATGCATGCTCAAGATTAGAGGGGTATTAAAAAGCATAATGGATCTGAACATATAATCTTCCATTAAATAAACCATATAGTAATCAACTACATGATGTAATCAACACTACTAGTCACCCACAAGCACCAATCTATAGTTCCGGTACAAAGATTGAACACAAGAGATGAACTAGGGTTTGAGAGGAGATGGTGCTGTTGAAGATGTTGATGGAGATTTCCCTCCCCAAGATGGGAGAGTTGTTGGTGATGATGATGACGATGATTTCCCCCTCCGGGAGGGAAGTTCCCCTAGCGAAATCGATCCACTGGAGGGCAAAAGTGCTCCTGCCCAAGTTCCGCCTCGAGATGGCGGCGCTCCATCCCGAAAGTCCTCTCCTTATTTTTTCTAGGTCAAAATGACTTATATACCAGAAGATGGGCACCGGAGGTGGGCTGGGCTGAGCACAACACACGAGGGCGCGCCTGGGGGCCAGGCGCGCCCTAGTGTCTTGTGCTCACCAGGTGGCCCCCCTCCGGTGGTTATTTGCTCCAGTATTTCTTATTTATTCCTTACTAAATCCCCGTGAAGTTTCAACCCATTTGGAGTTGTTTAAAATAGGTGGCCTGACGTAGCTTTTCCAGGTCCAGATTTCCAGTTGTCGAAATTCTCCCTCTTTGTGTGTATCTTGCATATTATGAGACAAAAGGCATTAGAATTACTCCAAAAAGAATTATTATGCATTAAAACATTACTAGCACACATGCCCCTGCATTGCAACAGGAAAGAAAAACATCATGCATTCGAATTTAGTGGGAATTGCATATGCAAAACACATTATCTGCTCATTGTTTGTGTTTCACTATAGAGCAAAGCAAACGCTCCCAGAAATGAGTAGCTCTTGTTTATCCACAGAACTTTCTACCATTAATTATATGTAGTGAAGAGTCTGTGCACATCGCGCAGGATGCCATCGTACAATATTTTCATTTTATGATGTAGAAATCTTGTAATGATGAGTAGTATATACCATCTAATTTTGTAACCTTCTTATGAATTCGTTCTAGGTAGCTAACACAATCACTTTGAGGTCATTATAAAAAAAATCCTAATTTTGGTGTTCAGATATGTGTTTGATTGAAAGTCCTTCAGAAATTGTGATACCTAAGTTATCTATATGTCATTAACGTTTTTCCTCAATAAATAATCAAAGCACTATATGGCAATATGTTTGTTACTCATATTATTATTATTTACTATCAAAATATAGAATCAAGTTGCTAAATTTTAGTCCACTATACAAAGTTTTGAAAATTTATTAATCAATTTGCATGTGTTAATTATTTAACTTAGCTGATCCTGTATTAATGCATGTACTAATTATGTTTGTGTTTAAAGAGATCGGTGTCATTGACATCCCTTACCATGCTAGCTATAGCTCCTAGTCATGCTAAGACATACCAGATATGTAGAAACATACATGATGAATTATATCATCATGTGTTTCTTACCACCTGTAATGCCCTCGATGCGGCTATATCTCCCACATGTCGAGGCACAAATTAGAGGCATAACCGCATTGAAAGCAATGTCGCAAGTGAGGTAATCTTCACACAACCCATGTAATACATAAGGGAAAGAGATACATAGTTGGCTTACAATCGCCACTTCACACAATTACATGAATAAAGCATTACATCGTCCAGATACAATCAAGGTCCGACTACAGAACCAAAATAAAAGAAGACTACCCCAAAAGCTACACAGATCCCTGATCGACCCCAACTGGGCTCCACTACTGATCAACTAGAACGAAACAACACAAAGGACAAGATCTTCATCGAGCTCCTCCTTGAGCTCGGTTGCATCACCTGCTTGGTAACATCGGCACCTACAAACTGGTTTTGGAAGTATCTGTGAGTCACGGGGACTCAGCAATCTCACACCCTCGCGATCAAGACTATTTAAGCTTATAGGAAGGGTAAACGGTATGAGGTGGAGCTGCAGCAAGCGACTAGCATATATGGTGGCTAACACACGCAAATGAGAGCGAGAAGAGAAGGCAAAGCATGGTCGAGAAACTATGATCAAGAAGTGATCCTAGAACAACCTACGCCAAACATAGCTCCAACGCCGTGTACACTTCCCGGACACCGCCAAGAAGAGACCATCACGGCCACACACGCGGTTGATGTATTTTAATTAAGATCAACTTCAGGTTTTCTACAACCGGACATTAACAAATTCCCATCTGCCCATAACTGCGGGCACGGCTTTCGAAAGTTCAAATCCCTGCAGGGGTGTCCCAACTTAGCCCATCACAAGCTCTCACGGTCAACGAAGGATATTCCTTCTCCCAAGACAATCCGATCAGACTCGGCATCCCGGTTACAAGACATCCTCGGCGATGGTAAAACAAGTCTAGCAAGACCGCCCGATGCGCCGACATCCCGATAGGAGCTGCACATATCTCATTCTCAGGGCAACACCAGATAAGCAATTCATACAACTAAAACCAGCCCTCGAGTTTCCCTGAGGTGGCGCTGCAAGGGGCTCTAGATTGGACCAACACTTAGACAAGCACTGGCCCGGGGGTTTAAAATAAAGATGACCCTCGGGATGCGCGACTCCCAAGGGAAAAGGCTAGGTGGCAAATGGTAAAACCAATGTTGGGCCTTGCTGGAGGAGTTTTATTCAAGGCGAACTGTCAAGGGGTTCCCATAATAACCCAACCGTGTAAGGAACACAAAATCCGGGAACATAACACCGATATGACGGAAACTAAGGCGGCAAGAGTGGAACAAAACACCAGGCATAAGGCCGAGCCTTCCACCCTTTACCAAGTATATAGATGCATTAATTAACATAAAAGATATTGTGATATCCCAACAAAATCCATGTTCCAAACATGGAACAAACTTCATCTTCACCTGCAACTAACAACGCTATAAGAGGGGCTGAGAAAAGCGGTAACATAGCCAAACAACGGTTTGCTAGGACAAGGTGGGTTAGAGGCTCATGGCAATATGGGAGGCATGATATAGCAAGTGGTAGGTATCGCAGCATAGGCATAGCAATAGAGCGAGCAACTAGCAAGCAAAGATAGAAGTGATTTCGAGGGTATGGTCATCTTGCCTGAAATCCCGCAAGGAAGAAGAACGAGTCCATGAAGAAGACAAACACACGTAGTTGAACGGATCCTCACACACACGATGTTAACGGAACCAACCCGAAGAAGCAACACCGGAAAGGAGCAAACAACATAGTAAACAACCACCACATACACATGGCATGATGCACAACCAAGTATGATGCATGTCCGGTTTAAATATGCATGGCATGGCAATATGGACAAAAATTACACAAACAGCATTTTAAGCATTTCAAACATGGATGGAAAAGACATATTACAAAACTAGATGAAAAACTAAGCATATTTCATATATAAATTGTTTTAATACGATGCATGGTTGAGAAGTTATTAAATGCATGAAGTATGAGGGTTTTTATGCAAAACTGCTTAACTGGATAAAAGAACAAATTCGTAGACGCTGAAAAAAACACACACAGGACAAAACTTAGGCGGCCCAACAGTGCAGGGGAGCTCGGGTTGGATCTGCTCTCACCATGGGCCATGGCACATAACTGTGGAGAGGGGAGGCCTGCAGTTCACTGGTGGCGCGCTCGGGCTCAATTGCGACGAGGAGGAGGCAGGGAGCAGGGGGCTCGGGTTGGTGTGGTGGTGAAAGCGAGGAGGGGATTTTTTGGATCGGGGATGAACCCGAGGAGGAAGAGACAAGATGAGTGGCGGCGGCAGCTAGGGGATCCCTAGAAACTAGGGATTTGGTCTCAAGTTAGACTAATATATATAGCGAGTAGGTAAGGTTAGGGGCTATCTCGTCCCTCCGATCAGAATCAGACGGTCAGGAAAAATAGGCTAGGGAGGCCAAACAAGAAAATGGTGATGTTTTGTAGACGTTAGGGGATGATCCGGATCCAACGGTGATGACTGCCCGGGTCGGGTCCGGGAAAGCTTTCGGACGCGCACGGGAGGAGGTCCGCGGACTGACAAGAGAGGTTAGGTAGGGCCTGGCGGTAGGTAAACTGAAAAGACGATCTCGAGCTGAGAGAAGAGAAGAGAGAGAGAGACCCGGCAGCGGTTTCTGGAGACCGAAAACGTCCGACGTTTGACCGACTATATTGTCGCTATAGTTAATCGTTGGGGCATCAAACGAACTCCGAATGCGATGAAACTTGACAGGCGGTCTATCTACACTATAATAAGACCACACACCAACTTTCATCCCATTCCGAGAACATTTTCAGGACACTTATAAAATACTATTTCGGACATGCCACGGGCGCGTGCAAGTGTGTCTGGGCTCACAACGGGCAACATAAGGAACTGGGAGACCGGGACAGATGCAAGTTTTGAAAACATGATGATGCAATGCGGATGATGACATGGCAAGATGCAACACGCAAGCAAATGACATGGCAACAACAGCGAATAACAGGAAGACACCCGGCACATCGGTCTCGGGGCGTTACAACACTCCACCACTACGAGAGGATCTCGACACGAGATCCTAGGGATGTCACCGGAGGGAAAACAGAAGAGCAAGAGGAGAGGTAAAACTAAGTTGCTTCTTTGACAAACGAGTGAAACCAAAGAACCTTGAAAGGTTGAACAACTTGAAAGAAAGAAAAACAACAGAGATGAATAAAGTTGAGAACACTCCGTTAGAAAAGAGGAACAAGGAAGAACAAATTCGGACAGCACTCCGGTAGAAAAGAGATGCAAGAATAGATAAGTAGAATAGAACTTGAGCAGAGGACACAAAACTACGGTTAAAATAAGGTAGAGAAGGAATAAGACTGATATAATTTGGGCAGCACTTCGGCTGTAAATGGAAGGAATTGATCATGAACTTGACAAAAATGGGATGATGGTTGAAGAGAGCAACATCACAAAGTCTCCGGAAGAAATGAAAGAATGAAATGGAATGAACGGAGGAGAAAACAAGATCTTGAGAGAGCACGCTTACAACATATGCTAGAACGAAGTTGTTGGATTAACAACAACGAAAAGGATAAGCTTGTTGTGGGCTTATGGAAAACATCTCAAAACTATGAGGTGAAATTCTGCCACTAACGAAAAATAATAGATTGGATTGATATGAACAAGGAGATGAGAAGCTTATCTCACCGGAAGGATAAATAAAGAACTTGAGTCATTTATAAGCACCATAAATAGCAACAATCCTTAGGGAAAGCTTTAGGTGAAATATAACCCAAGATAATTCCAATGAAGAGATTGATGGATTTAAAATATGTCATTCTTAACAACATGTGAATCATGGAACATGAACTCAAATTATCAAGAATGACATAATACCACCTCTAATGATACGTAAGAAAGAATTGCACTCCGGATTACAAGATGAAGAATGCTTGAGCTCCTCTGAAAAGAATCTCAATGAACACTTCGAAAAGGAATTAAATCTTGCAGAACCCTCATGTAGAACCTTCATGAAGAACTCCGTTAAACAAAAGAATGATCAAACGGAAGGAAAAAGAAATTGAAAACACAAGGTGAATCCTTGTACCGATTTAGATGAATCTCCATGGTGAAATAATTGAAAAAGGTTGAAACTCCGGGAAAAGAAAATATGAAACAACTGAAATCAGGAATTGATAAGATGAACCACTCCGGAAAGCAGGACTTGAATTTACTCGATGAAACAAGAATAAGAATTACATTATGCTTATCCTTCACCAATTTAAATTGATGACAAGCAACAGATTTTGCATACTACTTATTCTCGTTGAAAAAGGATTAAGATAGATATAGCGCGAACTTGATAAAGTCTTCAACGAACCACCGGTAGGATTGAAACAATGAATGAATTGATATGAAAAGAAGGAAGAGAAATCTTGAACGAACACCATAAGAATTGGAAATGAACGAAGAAAAGATAAGGAAAACACCGGGAAGAATTATGAAATGAACGAAGGTGCTTGAGGGAATTTAGATACAGGTGAAACGAATAGAACACGAACCGATTAGAGAATATTTAATGATGCACTGGTAAGATATGGAGAACAATAGTTGAAAGCTGAGAATGAATAAATCTTCTGAGATGATGGGCTGCGTGAAATCAAACTGAAAAGACTCCTAAATTGCTCCGGATGGGTGAAAAGAATTCTCACAATCGAAAACAATTATGAGAGGATGGTATCAAGCTAGCACCATGAATCTTGAAGAGAATGGAGCAAGATTTAATAGAAAATCTTCTTCGGTCTACAAGTGTTGAGAATGACAAAGAGAAACACCACCATGAATAGTTGAGATACTCCGGGATGACGAATAGAAAGGTTGAACCAATGATGAAACGGATGTGAAAGATCTTGGAGAAGGACATAAGACTGATGATAATTCATTCTTACGTCAAACTTTGAAAAGAATTTAGGATAGCTCCGGGAAATACGAAGAGTCAGGTAAGATCCTGGGAAAAGACCTGTGGGTTAGGGCCCACTCAAAAGAAACACCGTTGAAATGATTACTTGAAAAGGAGAACACACCGATTGAATTAAATGGTTTGAAAGGGATAACAACCTCGAAATAGGTTGAACGGGCCTTGAATGACTAGACGAGCCTTTTGAGATATCTTGAGCACTCCGGAACAATTGAATAGCAAGAAATGGATGATAAAGAGGTGCACCGGCAAGAGAAGACATTTGAAACAAGGAGAGGAAATAATTGGCAAAGCTTGAATTGAATCCACTGGAGAAGAAATAGAATGAAGAATAATACACTTGAAGCTCTGTTAGTATCTTCTTGAGAATCAGCGGATAAGAATATTGACGGAAAAGAATGGAGACACTTCCCATCAATAAAAGGATACATGATTAAGAAATCTGAGTCCTTAAAGAAAAACAAGGGAGGGAGGGTGGGAAAACAAAGTCAACTTGGAACGGATGAAATGAACACCGTTGCAAAGAACTGAGAATTGATCTCGCGACTGTCAAAAATGAACGGATCCACTTGACGAGAAGCACACCGGTTCAGAAGAAATTGAGATGGCAAGCTCGAAGATCAAGAAGGATTGCATTCACAAAGGAGTATGAGAACACCGCTTAGGAAATGTAGGAATCGACACTTGACATTGAAGCAACTCAAATACCACAACTCAAAACAAAACAAAGGATTGGCTTGCAGAATAAGCCGGAACAAACATATGATAGAGATTTTGTCCGAAGTTTTTATGGTGGGGCCTACACGGGCTCGATCGTACAACATCATCATGTACAAGGCAGTGCACATGACATACGAAGCGTCCCCGAGACGGCATAGCCAAGGACTCTTTAAGACACAACAAGACCACTGTAAAACCAACTGTGGATAGGCGGACCACTAGACGTCGAACCCCAATTTCATATCATACATCTGTCGGAAAGATATCCTAAGAGCTACTTGAATTCCCACTTATAAACTCCCGAAATTTCCCGGTTATGCAATCAGGTGTTGGGGATACAGGGGAAGCATAATATCTCACCCAAAACTAGCAAATCCTACATCCAGCTGTATCCGTCCTTCAACACATAACCAAGAAACTTTCGGAAATCGTTTACCTCAACCTTTGAAAAACATCCGTTATACGAGTTATGGAAATACTCCCGAACTCCCGCCCCAGTACTGGGTGGCGTCGAGGTTATCTCACGAACAACTGCATAAAAGAGATTTTCGATGTCGGCGAACTCGGGTATTCCAAAACTGCAACGATAAAATTGTGACGACAACACCTCGGAGCTCAACTCCCCGGGACACTGCCACAACCCCTAAATGTCAGGAGGCACCAAGAACAATGTTCTCGTCACAAAACCATCCGAACAATTCCAAAATACCCGTGTGATCCTAATTTTTTTAGTGAAATTCGAGAAGAGAAGAGTCAAAACTCTACATCAGGATGCCTCACCAGAGCGATGAAGGGACTGAGGAGTAGAAAGAATCCTACTCTCCGATATATATAATCCTAAATGACCCAAAACATTTTTCTAGACTCAACAACGCCAGCGATTCGATCAAGCAGGGGGCTCCTAAGGTCGGGGAAGGCTCCGATTACCAACTTGTAATGCCCTCGATGCGGCTATATCTCCCACGTGTCGACGCACGACTTAGAGGCATAACCGCATTGAAAGCAATGTCGCAAGTGAGGTAATCTTCACACAACCCATGTAATACATAAGGGAAAGAGATACATAGTTGGCTTACAATCACCACTTCACACAATTACATGAATAAAGCATTACATCGTCCAGATACAATCAAGGTCCGACTACGGAACCAAAATAAAAGAAGACTACCCCAAAAGCTACACAGATCCCCGATCGACCCCAACTAGGCTCCACTACTGATCAACTAGAACGAAACAACACAAAGGACAAGATCTTCATCGAGCTCCTCCTTGAGCTCGGTTGCGTCACCTGCTTGGTAACATCGGCACCTGCAAACTGGTTTTGGAAGTATCTGTGAGTCACGGGGACTCAGCAATCTCACACCCTCGCGATCAAGACTATTTAAGCTTATAGGAAGGGTAAACGGTATGAGGTGGAGCTGCAGCAAGCGACTAGCATATATGGTGGCTAACACACGCAAATGAGAGCGAGAAGAGAAGGCAAAGCATGGTCGAGAAACTATGATCAAGAAGTGATCCTAGAACAACCTACGCCAAACATAGCTCCAACGCCGTGTACACTTCCCGGACACCGCCAAGAAGAGACCATCACGGCCACACACGCGGTTGATGTATTTTAATTAAGATCAACTTCAGGTTTTCTACAACCGGACATTAACAAATTCCCATCTGCCCATAACCGCGGGCACGGCTTTCGAAAGTTCAAATCCCTGCAGGGGTGTCCCAACTTAGCCCATCACAAGCTCTCACGGTCAACGAAGGATATTCCTTCTCCCAAGACAATCCGATCAGACTCGGCATCCCGGTTACAAGACATCCTCGGCGATGGTAAAACAAGTCTAGCAAGACCGCCCGATGCGCCGACATCCCGATAGGAGCTACACATATCTCATTCTCAGGGCAACACTAGATAAGCAATTCATACAACTAAAACCAGCCCTCGAGTTTCCCCGAGGTGGCACTGCAAGGGGCTCTAGATTGGACCAACACTTAGACAAGCACTGGCCCGGGGGTTTAAAATAAAGATGACCCTCGGGATGCGCGACTCCCAAGGGAAAAGGCTAGGTGGCAAATGGTAAAACCAATGTTGGGCCTTGCTGGAGGAGTTTTATTCAAGGCGAACTGTCAAGGGGTTCCCATAATAACCCAACCGTGTAAGGAACGCAAAATCCGGGAACATAACACCGATATGACGGAAACTAAGGCGGCAAGAGTGGAACAAAACACCAGGCATAAGGCCGATCCTTCCACCCTTTACCAAGTATATAGATGCATTAATTAACATAAAAGATATTGTGATATCCCAACAAAATCCATGTTCCAAACATGGAACAAACTTCATCTTCACCTGCAACTAACAACGCTATAAGAGGGGCTGAGCAAAGCGGTAACATAGCCAAACAACGGTTTGCTAGGACAAGGTGGGTTAGAGGCTCATGGTAATATGGGAGGCATGATATAGCAAGTGGTAGGTATCGCAGCATAGGCATAGCAATAGAGCGAGCAACTAGCAAGCAAAGATAGAAGTGATTTCGAGGGTATGGTCATCTTGCCTGAAATCCCGCAAGGAAGAAGAACGAGTCCATGAAGAAGACAAACAGACGTAGTCGAACGGATCCTCACACACACGATGTTAATGGAACCAACCCGAAGAAGCAACACCGGAAAGGAGCAAACAACATAGTAAACAACCACCACATACACATGGCATGATGCACAACCAAGTATGATGCATGTCCGGTTTAAATATGCATGGCATGGCAATATGGACAAAAATTACACAAACAACATTTTAAGCATTTCAAACATGGATGGAAAAGACATATTACGAAACTAGATGAAAAACTAAGCATAGGTCATATATAAATTGTTTTAATACGATGCATGGTTGAGAAGTTATTAAATGCATGAAGTATGAGGGTTTTTCTGCAAAACTGTTTAATTGGATAAAAGAACAAATTCGCAGACGCTGAAAAAAACACACACAGGACAAAACTTAGGCGGCCCAACAGTGCAGGGGAGCTCGGGTTGGATCTGCTCTCACCATGGGCCATGGCACAGAACTGTGGAGAGGGGAGGCCTGCAGTTCACTGGTGGCGCGCTCGGGCTCAATTGCGATGAGGAGGAGGCAGGGAGCAGGGGGGCTCGGGTTGGTGTGGTGGTGAAAGCGAGGAGGGGATTTTTTGGATCGGGGATGAACCCGAGGAGGAAGAGACAAGATGAGTGGCGGCGGCAGCTAGGGGATCCCTAGAAACTAGGGATTTGGTCTCAGGTTAGACTAATATATATAGCGAGTAGGTAAGGTTAGGGGCTATCTCGTCCCTCCGATCAGAATCGGACGGTCAGGAAAAATAGGCTAGGGAGGCCAAATAAGAAAACGGTGATGTTTTGTAGACGTTAGGGGATGATCCGGATCCAACAGTGATGACTGCCCGGGTCGGGTCCGGGAAAGCTTTCGGACGCGCACGGGAGGAGGTCCGCGGACTGACAAGAGAGGTTAGGTAGGGCCTGGCGGTAGGTAAACTGAAAAGACTATCTCGAGCTGAGAGAAGAGAAGAGAGAGAGAGAGACCCGGCAGCGGTTTCTGGAGACCGAAAACGTCCGACGTTTGACCGACTATATTGTCGCTATAGTTAATCGTTGGGGCATCAAACGAACTCCGAATGCGATGAAACTTGACAGGCGGTCTATCTACACTATAATAAGACCACACGCCAACTTTCATCCCATTCCGAGAACATTTTCAGGACACTTATAAAATACTATTTCGGACATGCCACGGGCGCGTGCAAGTGTGTCTGGGCTCAGAACGGGCAACATAAGGAAGTGGGAGACCGGGACAGATGCAAGTTTTGAAAACATGATGATGCAATGCGGATGATGACATGGCAAGATGCAACACGCAAGCAAATGACATGGCAACAACAGCGAATAACAGGAAGACACCCGGCACATCGGTCTCGGGGCGTTACACCACCCCTTCGTTTGCCTTGGAATTTGGCCATATGTGTGGGGAGGGTGCAGACTGTAGACCACCACCACAAGGAGGCCCTAGAGCAGGGTGGCGATGCCCTTCATTCTTCTTGCAATTTGGTCATATTTTTTAACGGTGGACTGGAGCAAGTAAATCAATCTCCATGTGAAGCATATCTCGTTTCTTCTCAACCCAACTATTAGCTCATTGGCTGATTCATACGAAGATCACATCCCCGTTTTGAACTGCTAGAAGATCTAACGGAAGGAAAACAGACGTGCACACCAACCCAGGCTTGTATATATCAACATGAGTTATTATACCAGATGGTTATCGAAGAAGTCCAATGTCAGGCTCTAGACCAAACTGTGTTGCAAAACATGTCAACCAACAAACACCTCACATCAATCTGAATCCACGTATGAACAGAGAATGCTTAGATGCACTACTTGAAGAGGAAGGCTTCAACAGATGCCATGCATTCAGATATTCTCTAGTCAATGCAATTCCCAAACTGTAACCATTCAGATATTTGGCAAAAAATGGCAATTCCCAAACTGTAATGCGAAACTTGCAAGCAATCAAACTCCTCGACCAACCATAAGAATTTGGAATGCGTATATAAGAAATAAAATCAGTTGTCTTTTTTTAGAAGAATAAAATCATCTGTCATACCCGCACACAACAACATATTGGGAAGAGGGATCATGGGCCGTGGGCCAAGTCTCACATGGGTTGGTAGCATTGATCCTCATCTACAAATTTGAGAAGTAGTAGCAGTCATTGAGGGCATCCAACAAACACAAAACCTGAACCTACTGTACATCTTCTTCTTCCTCTGTCTTGTTGCTGCTCTTTTCTCCGAAATTCCTGATTTCTCCGATGGCCGCTCTCCACAAGCGGTGTTACCCTTTCCTTCCTCATGTCCGATATCGCCGCAGCCACACAGTGTGACACCATCTTAAAGCTAGTCCGTCGTGATCGCTCTCGTGATCCAGAGCTTCATGGGTCATTCAAGCTATGTGGCATTGTCCACGTGGTTAGTATTGAAGGATGGGTAGGGCCACAAAATCCTAGGGGTTTCCATCCTCAATCGAATGTCACACCCGCACAACCTTCCTCCCGACTGGCATGACTCTATCCCGAAATCATACCCCATTGCCTGCCCCACCACCTCACCCCGCGCATCAAACCTGGACACCTAGAGCTCATGTGACCAGAACCTTACCCCTTTCACGATCACGTCTCTCGGGTTCTTCAGCACATATCCGACAACTGCAAGTCGGGTGGTGGTGACGCGGTCCGATCGATGTGGACATGAACAACATCAGGGTGGCTTACCAGGAGCAGTTCATGCACAAGATTGAGGATGCCGTTACTGGTAACGGGCACAGACACTTCGAGGATGCGCTCGTCTAGCTCATCTTTGGTAGTTAAAGTAAACTAATATGGATGAATGGGTTCTAATTCTTCTTCCCGTCATGGTTGTACGTCGTGCATATACCTAATGCGGATGGACAGCGCCACAGACAGCATGAGGAGCCACCATCGGGCTTAGGTGGCATCCATTGGTGCTCCTTGCATCTCTCGTTGGTCTTCAGAAGAAACGTCACCCTCCTCAAACTCGCTGGCGGCGTCAACAAAACTCGATCATGGCACCACCGATAGCTCGACCTTATTGCCATTGGAGGCGGTGGTCCGTGGTTTCCACATGGCAGCAAGCGTTGCCGGGTTCCTGCTTACGCGCAACTTCTCCCCCATCTTCTCGCAGGGGTGGTGTGCACTGTCCAAGACGCTATAAAACTTCATGGTACAGTCGGTGTAGCCATTGTCGACAGCAAGGTACGACAGCAACGATGTCGTCTCCATGTATGCATGTATGCGTATTGCTCGATAATATGTCGCACATCTCGTGATGGCCTTATTTTTCCGGTTGTGTGTATTCATAGGTGCCATGGATGATCTGATCGATGCCGAGTAGGTCTCATGCCGCTCATGGATTCCATGTAAGCTGCTCGGAGCTTTTTGCGGGTAAGTTGTCTGTTATGCCGTGTGGCTTTGTTAGATATCCTTGTTTTGAGGACTGTTTTTCTCTTGATTTTTTAACGTGAATATATAGGAGAGGGGCGGCGTGGGACATAGCTGAGTAGGACTGTGTATGAAAACCAGATTGTTTGCCGCAGTGCCGGACGGACAAAATTGTACCAAAATTTGTAAGAAATTCTTTTAAATCTCAGCCGTCAATCTTTATGGTTAACATAAAATCAACGGATATAAAAGGATGACTTATGGAGAACTATGAAATCCTCCGTCCTTTAATATTTGGTAAAGATAAATAAAAGTAGGTAAACATGATGCAAAATGGACGTATCAACTCCCCAAGCTTAGACCCGCTTGTCCTCAAGCGAAAACCGAAATCGGAAAACATGTCCACTTGCTTAGAGAGAGGTGTCAATAAAAACAAAATACGGACATAGAAGCATCATGTGAATTATTAAAACAACAACAAACTTTAACATAAAACTTTTATCATGGAAATTTTATCATAGAATTCTCATGAATAAGTAGCAACTCATCACACTATTGAAGTATAAAGCATAAACTCTATTGGAAACCAACAAACTATGTTCTCAGTCAACTTTGCAACTATAATTCATCATCTTTTTAGGAAGGGTCGCGTGTCAGAGCCTTTAGGTAAGTCCACATACTCAACCATCCTATAGTCTTCTATGATTGCTAACACTCACGCATACACATGAACAAAACGTTTCAACCAGACACATAGAAAGATAGGGGCTTATAGTTTCGCCTCCCAACGTATTCACCTTAAGATGATGTCAACAATAATAACTCATGCTACCCATATTCAACTGGACATATGTGCCTAGATCTTTCCTCACCACATGATGCTTGCCAAAGGAGAAAAATAAAAAGGAATAGAGAGAAAAACTTTGACTCTTGCACAAAAGTAAATACATAAAAGTAAAAGAGAGGCCCTTCGCAGAGGTAAGCAGAGGTTGCCATGCACTTATTTGTTTGTATGCTCAACCCCTTAGTGCAAAAGAACGTCAAGTTATATTGCCCCTTATGATAGCAACCTTTATTATGTAGTCTGTCGCTTTTATTCTTTGATATCACAAGTTCGACAACGCTCAATTTTCTCTTACACTAAATGATCTTACACTTTTAGAAGCAATTTTTATTGCCTTATTGCACTGATGACAACTTACTTGAAGGATCTTACTCGATCCTTAGGTAGGTATGGTGGACTCTTGAAAATAAGATTTGGGTTTAAGGGTTTTTGGATGCACAAGTAGTATCTCTACTTGGTGCGGAATTTTTGGCTAGCAAAGATGGGGGGCAAGCACCACATGTTGAAGGATCTACAACAATATAACTTCTATGTGAATATGAACAAACATAAATCATTACGTTGTCTTCCTTCTCCAACATCAACAATTTTGGAATATAATATTTTGATGGGGGCTCACAATCACAAAAGATTTCCAGGATAGTGTATTTGTATGTGAATCTTCTCTTCCCTTATTAATTCTTTCATGAGTTGCATCATTGACCAATGCTCTGTTTGTCAATCTCTAATAAAATTTTCTACTTATACTTTTCCTTATGTGGTGTCATTACCTACCATAAGATTAGCATATGATCTTTTTCATTTATTTCCTTTCTTCTTATTGGAACATGAAAGTAAAGAAAGCAAAGACTCAAACTAAACTTTATTATATATCTCGCACACGATTACAAGGATAGATCACTAAGCAAACTCTCAGAAGGAAAGGATCGAACTAAAATTTTATTCATCTAAAGAAAAAGATAACTATGGATCGAACTAAGATAAGTAAAGGCAAATGATAGTGGGCGATACGATACCAGGGCACCTCGCCCAAGCTTGGCGGTGCCCATACCCGATACTCAATTTTCTTTTGGTGATGAAGAAGGTGGTGGTGAAGAAGTAGAGGCGATCATGTCCTTCATAATCAAGAGATTCTCCAATCTACAGATGACGCTTTGGAGGAAGATAATGTGCTCTTGATGCAGAATATTTTCACGAGTGAGATATTTATTTTACACATGAACCATTTAAACAATTCGAAAGGCTTCAATCTCAGTCAGGGTAAGATGAGCATAGTAAAGTTTAAGGATATCTTCTTCTTCTTCCTCAGCAGGCCAGGCCTACTCAACCACCGATGCTTGATCTCCGGTAGCCTCCTTGCTCTTATCCCCTTTGACGGCTTCTACGGGATCTTCTCTCTTCCACTCGATCTTCATAAACCAAGCATCCTCTTCTACGTTGTTGGATGAAGAAGAAGACATAGTGCCTGGCTCAATAGATCTGACCGAAAACAACAAGAAAAGAGAACAGAAGGTTTCTCCATGCTACGGTGGTCAATATTTTCGGGGGGTGTAAAAATATTTTTTATCGTGGGAAACAAGCAAACAGAAGAAAAACGGAGTCCGGAAAGTCCCAGGTGGGCACAACCCACCTGGGCGTGCCGTTTACTTACCGTATCACGTACTTGCTCTTTTTCACAATTTTGGAGTGTTCTGAAAGGTTTCTTTTATGTGTTCTTCCGGTGTCATAGTTTGGATAATATTACTTTCAACATTAATGGGCATACCTGAGATATGATGTTTTATTCGTTTCCCATTAACAACCTTCGGGTTAGTACCTTCGGCATTATTTATTTTGATAGCTCCAGACCGATAAACCTCCTCGATAACATAGGGTCCCTCCCATTTGGAGAGGAGTTTTCCTGCAAAGAATCTGAAATGAGAGTTGTACAAAAGAACATATTCTCCAACTTTGAACTCGTGTTTTTGAATTCTTTTATCATGTCATCTTTTAACGTTTTCTTTAAATAACTTGGCATTTTCATAAGCTTGGGTTCTCCATTCATCTAATGAGCTAATATCAAATAACCTATTTTCGCCGGCAAGTTTAAAATCATAGTTGAGTTCTTTGATTGCCCAATAAGCTTTATGTTCTAACTCAAGAAGCAAATGACAAGCTTTTCCATAAACCATTTTATAAGGATACATACCCATAGGATTTTTATATGTTGTTCTATAATCCCAAAGTGCATCATCTAATTTCTTATACCAATTCTTCCGGGACCCGTTCAAAGTCTTTTGCAAAATTAATTTTATTTCTGTATTGCTAAGTTCAACTTGACCACTAGACTGAGGATGATATGGTGATGTAATTGTATGGTTAACATCATACTTGGCAAGCATTTTACGGAAAGCGCCATGAATAAAGTGTGAACCACCATCAGTCATTAAATATATAGGTACTCCAAACATTGGGAAAATAACTTCCTTCAGCATTTTAATAGAGGTGTTGTGATCAACTCTACTAGTTGGAATAGCTTCTGCCCACTTAGTAACATAATCAACATCAACCAAAATATGTTGTATACCCATTAGGGGAAGGAAAAGGTCCCATGTAATCAAAACCTCAAACATCAAATGGTTCAACAACAAGTGAATAATTCATAGACATTTCTTGATGCTTACCGATATTACCTATTCTTTGACATTCATCACAAGATAAGACGAACTTACGAGCATCCTGGAAAAGAGTAGGACAATAAAACCCAAACCGCAATACCTGGTGAGCAGTTCTGTCTCCTGCATGATGCCCTCCGTAAGCTTCGGAGTAACATTTCCGTAGGATTTGTCCCTGTTCATGCTCAGGTACACAAAATCTAATAATACCATCTACTCCTTTATAAAGATGTGGGTCATCCCAAAATTAATGTCTTAAATCATAGAAGAATTTTTTTTTCTTTTGTTGGTATGTAAAGCTAGGTGGTAAATATTTAGCAAAATGTAATTAGCATAGTCAACATACCAAAGTGTACTATTAGAAACATTTATTGCAGCTAACTGCTCATTAGGAAAACTATCATCAATATGTAGTGGGTAATCAAGGACATTCTGCAACCTAGATAAGTTATCAGCTATGGGATTCTCTATCATTTTCTATCAGTGATATGCAAATCAAATTCTTGTAGCAAGAGAACCCATCAAATAAGTCTAGGTTTATCATCTTTCTTTTTTCATTAGATATTTAATAGCAACATGGTCGGTGTGAACAATTACTTTTGAATCAACAATATAAGATCTAAATTTATCACAAGCAAATACCACTGCTAGAAATTCTTTTTCAGTCGTAGCATAATTTCTTTGAGCACTGTCTAGAGTTTTACTAGCATAATGAATAAGATTTAGTTTCTTATCAACTATTAGTCCTAGAACAGCACCAACAACATAATCTCTAGCATCACACATAATTTCAAAAGGCAAGTTCCAATCAGGTGGTTGAACAATAGGTGCAGATAAGGCTTTCTTGAGTGTTTCAAAGGCTTCTAAACAATCATCATCAAAAACAAAAGGAACATCCTTTTGCAAAAGATTTGTAAGGGGCCTAGAAATTTTAGAAAAGTCTTTGATAATCTCCTATAGAAACCATCATGACCTAGGAAACTACGAATACCTTTGATATCTTTAGGACATGGAATTTTATCAATTGCATCAACCTTAGCTTTATCCACTTCAATACCTCTTTCAGAGATTTTATGGCCCAAGACAATATCTTCATTAACCATAAAGTCGCACTTCTCCCAATTCAAGACAAGATTTGTTTGCTCACATCTCTGGAAAACTCGATCAAGAATGCTTAAACAATCATCAAAAGACTTCCCATAAACAGAAAAGTCATCCATGAAAACTTCAACAGTCTTTTCATAAAAGTCAGAGAATATAGCAGTCATACATCTTTGAAAGATAGCAGGTGCATTGAATAAACCAAAAGGCATACGTCTATAAGAATAAGTTCCAAAGGGACAAGTGAAAATGGTCTTTTCTTGATCTGGTTGAGAAACTAGTATTTGTGAAAAACCAGAGTATCCATCAAGGAAGCAAAAATGTGTGTGCTTAGATAACCTTTCTAGCATTTGATCAATAAAAGGCAAAGGGTAATGATCTTTTCTAGTTGCTTTGTTTAATTTTCTAAAATCAATTACCATTCTATAGCCGGTAACAATTCTTTGTGGAATAAGTTCATTCTTATCATTAGGAACAACAGTAATACCTCCTTTCTTAGGGACACAACGAACATGACTTACGATACATCGCAGGAAGAAAGGAGGGTTGTGCTCAGAAAATGTATCCGTTGGGGCGCTCCACTCCCCCGACCTCGAGCACCGCCTTCGGCCTCCCTGCCTCGTCGGCGCCCCGCCCGCGGGGCCTGCTGCCCCCGCCCCCTTTCCGGATGGTGCGCCTGGCTCCGGAGGGCCCTGGTTCTTCTCTAAGGAGCAGAGGCTGAAGCTTCTCTCGTCAGCGCTGGTCTCCTCACCAGATCTGAGGTCGGCGCCTCCTCCACCACCCGCCTCCCCTCCTGCTGCTCCGGCCTCCCCGGTGAGCACGCCTGCCTCTGTCTCCCATATGCGCGTGCCGCGTCCGTCAGTGGAGTCTGGCGAGTTTGTCCTGGACTCTGCGTCCCCCCGTCTCTGGACCGGCCGCCTTCAATGCAGTCAGCCACCTCGGGCCTCCGCCGGGCGCATTCAAGACGCCATCTCTTCGCCTAGGGCCTCTCCGGCCGCCTTCAATGCGGCCACCCGCCTCCGCTCCATCATCACCATCCCCCTGCCCATCCACGTGAGTCAATGCGGCGTCTGGCTCCCCATCTGCGCCGCGCCATTTCCCGTCCATGCCTCAGGAGGAGGTGGGATGGACCATCATGCAGGGGCCGCGCCGTCCACGACGGGACGCGCCTTCAAGCCGAGGGCCTGCCACCCCGTCCCATCCTGCACCGCGCGATCTCGAGGAGCGGCGCCGGGCCAGTCTCCTCCGCTTCAAAAGGCGCACAGAGGGACTCTGTTCTCGCTGCCTCGCTCCCAAGCACCACCGCGCCACTGCCTGCAGAGATCCAATGTGCTGCCTCTCTTGCAACCTCTCCGGGCACATCGAGAGAAACTGCCCGCTGCGTCGTGCGCCCAGGCCGCGCCCCACCTCGCCCGTCGCCCCCCGCCTCGCTCCTCGCCTGGTGCCTCGGGTGCCCGGTCCTGGGCTGCGGTCGCCGCCAACCCCACCCCTCTGCCCTCGTCCGCTTCCACGCCCCCCGCCTGATGGCTCGCTGTCGGTGTTCTGGGAACGGGGGTCCCCAGACTTGCCTGCCTGCGGCCTGCGGCGTGGCTCAAAGGGGGGCCTAGCACGGCCCATCTTCATCAACACAGACCCAAGACCCTCGCGAGGGGCCAAGCCTCGCGGGCGGATGACACGGAGCTTCCTCAGGCACGGCCTCATCAGGCTGGCTCGCGAGGAGGCGGAGAGATCAAGGCGGGGTACCTCACAAGGTGCCCATGACGCAAGCCGTGACGACCAAAGGCGCCAGGCGGGCGCCAGCCCGCGCAGTGTCCTCCTTTCCTCTTTGGTGCAAAGGGAGCACGCACAGCCGCGGAGTACCGAGGCATCAGGCAAAGGTTGCCATTTCGATGCAACAAGACCAAGACCAGGAGGACTGCAAGACGGAGGTCATCGTGGGGCCCAAGACGGCGTCACCACCAGAGCTTTGTGCAGGCGAAGACTACTTTTGTCGGGATAGCTAGTACTAGCTGTCCCCCTTCAAATTAGCCCACCATTGTTGGCTCCCTTCCCGCTCGATATTTGGGAAGAGGACCAGCGCCTCTATAAATAGGACCAGCCACCCACAGAGAGCCAGGGCCAGAGGCAAAGAGAGAGAAAAAGGACGAAGAAGAGAAGATCGAAATCAGAGAGAGAGAGAGAAGGGTGACTGAACTCCCCCTAGCAGTTCGTCCCCCCAGCCAAGAACAGACCCTCGCGAGGCTGTTCTTCCTTGTATTGTTCATCATCATCAGCCCAAGAGGCAATCCACCACACCACACACTGGAGTAGGGTATTACACCACAATGGTGGCCCGAACCAGTATAAACCCTATGTCTCTTGTGTTGTTCTTCCCATAGCTTAGATCTTAGCGAGGTGGAGGGGTGCAGGTAGGTAGGAGGCAAAATCTCCGTGCTCACCCCAGTGTTCGAACCTCAAGGGTCTGCCGGAACCCGAAATCCGACATTTGGCACGCCAGGTAGGGGTGCGCCGGAATTCGTCTTCCACCACCCCGTTCTCCTCCGACCATCGCGCCCATGTCTGACGCTCGTCGGGCCCGCGCCGAGCGTCGGGCCGCTCTCGCTTCCCGCGTCACCCAGACGGCTCCTGTCGGCGGGCATCCTCGCCGTTCCCTGTCACCTGCCGTCAACGCCGCCAGCGGCCCAGCGGGGGACGAGCAGCAAGCATCGTCTCAGCATCCGTCTGTGTGGCAAGACGGCCGCACCGCAACTCCCTCGCTCACCCCAGCTAGTTCTTCGTCTCGCGCGCTCCGCGCACCCATGGAGGCTCGAGCTGCGCTCATCGCGGCAAACGAGCTACTGCGCTACCGTCCCATCGACGACGTCTACGAAGAATGGCTCGACCGCGTCGCCGAGCTCGTCCGCGCCGCAGGGGGCTCTCCTGCGCCGTCCGTTCCGCTGCACCGCACCCCGCCCCACGTGGGCGACGAAGCTCCGGCGGCGCCCCGGCCGCCTCCTCCTCAAGAAGGCGCCATGGCTCCAAGGCGCGTGGCCCCTGGGCGGAACCCGCTTCGTCAGGTGCCAGCGCGCCAAGAGCAGAGCTGCTAGGAAGTCCCTCGCCCCCAAGAAGCTGCCCGGGCGCTCCCTGCTCCAGCACGTCGCGACCATGCTCCTGCTCCCGCACGTCAAGACCCCGCGCTGCTCCCAGCTACAGCACGTGGGGACATGCAAGACCAAGCTCTCCGTCACCCAAGGCCTCCCGTGGCCACAGCAGGCTGCCGTGCCTTCAGCACCGAGCTACGCAGCGTCGCGTGGCCCGACAAGTTCAAGTCAGACCTGCCTCCTTGTTATGACGGCACGGCTGACCCTGCGGAGTTCCTCCAGCTCTACGAACTGGGCATCGAAGCTGCCAACGGAGATGAGAAGGTCATGGCGAACTAGTTTCCCATGGTGCTCAAGGACGGGGCCTGCACCTGGCTCCAGGCACGATCTCCTCCTGGGACGAGATGCGCACCCGCTTCATCGCCAACTTCCAAGGTACTCGCGACCGGCCACCCGCCGTGAGTGACATGCGCTGCATCAAGCAACAATCAGGGGAGACCCTGCAGAAGTACATCCAGCGCTTCAACAACTCATGCCTCAAGATTCCTAGGGTGACTGAGGAGGCCATCATCTCAGCCTTCTCCGACGGCGTGCGCGATGTCAAGATGAAGGAGGAGCTGGCGATGCATGAAGACCTGTGCACTTCCTTGGAGCTGTTCAACTTGGCAACCAAGTGCGCCAGGGCTGAGGAAGGGCGTCTCTCCCTCCTCGAGCTACCTGCCGCAGACCCAGAAGAGAAGAAGCCCAAGGCCAAGGATGTGAAGCGCAAGGGGGCTGCCGTGCTCGCGGCAGAACCAGACACCAAGCGGGGCAGAGATCAGCCCGAACCTTCCAAGGGCAGTTGGTACTGTGTGTACCACGACCTCCACACCCACAACACCAACGAATGTCAAGAGCTCCTAGCCATGCGAGAGGGAAGGATCGGCCGTCGCCCCGACCGCGGTGACCGGGGCTACGGTCGAGGAGGAGGAAGGAACACAGGACGCTGGGAAGACCGTGGCCCGTGCCAAGGGTGGCGCGATCAACCTCGCGAGGATCACTGGCAAGACCCGCCTCGCGAGGGAGACTGGAGGGATCAGCCTCGCGAGGATCGCCCGCAAGGCAACGCAGGCCTCCCTCCGCTGCCGCCGCAGCCAAGGAGAAACGAGGACCGCCACCAGGACGAGGGGGCTGGGGGCTTCCAGGAGCCACGCGTGATCGCCTGCATCCTGGGCGGGGCTCAAGCCCCAGCCTCTCAACACATCTTCAAGCAGTTCGCCCACGAAGTGAATGCAGTCCTCCCCAGGCTCGAAGCCACGCGCCCTCTCAGGTGGTCGGCGTGCGCCATCACGTTCAGCTCAGCTGATCAGCTCAAGTGTGCAGCTACAGCCGGAGTCCTCCCGATGCTTTGTTCCCCAATCATCAGCAACGTGGTGGTCACCATGACCCTCATCGATGGCGGGGCAGGGCTCAACGTCCTGTCCGTGGAAACATTCAACAATCTCCAAGTGCCCTACAGCCAGCTTCAGCCAACCAAGCCTTTCTTCGGAATCATCGACGGCTCCACGGTCCCGATTGGGCAGGTCCGCCTCCCTGTTACCTTCGGGGCACGCGACAACTACCGCATTGAGCTCATCGACTTTGACGTCACTCACATTCACCTGCCGTACAACGCCATCCTTGGGTACCCAGCGCTGGCCAAGTTCATGGCCGTAACTCACCACGGCTACAACGTCCTCAAGATGCTAGGAAGTGGCGGAGTCATCACGATGCCCTGTGAAGAGAAGGACGCGGTGTGTTCCCTGGAACGAGCCTCTCAGGCCGCGTTACTGGAAGACCCGGATCGCGGAAGCAGGAGGCTTCCCGAGACCGCCCCCAAGAAGAAGAAGACATCGTCCGGCCCGGCCCCGCAGGAGGCAGGCCCCTCTAGGCCCGTGCCTGCCCAGGGGGAACCTCCTTCCATCGCATAGGAAAGTGCGCCTGGTGCCCTCCTCAGGCAGGGCTCGGGGGCTGTCCCCTGGAGGGCCACCGACCTGGCTAGGGTCACGAGGGAGGCGCTTGGGCACCACATGGAGGCGTGTTTCAAAGCATGTTTCCCTCAAGAAGGAGCAAGGCAAGGAGAGCCAGACCCTCAGGAGTTCGTCAGCAAGGCCATTCAGGAGCTACAGGAGTCAAGAGTCATGAAAGGCGGTCGCCGCCTACCAGCAGTGGCTCCCCATCCAGGCGAGGATGGTGGGCTGCGCGTCTGCATCGACATACCAGGGCTCAACCGAGTCGCCTCTCTGGAGCGCCTCTGGCCCTCGCTAGTGGGGCACTGCGGAGGTCCACCCCACAGCTACGTTCACATGCCTTATGGCTTGCCGAACACGGCTGCCACGTACCAGCGCCTCATGAGGGGCATCATGGAGGCACAAGAGGCCAGGCGTTCGGCGGCCCTGACGGAGATGGAGATGGTCCGCGAGGAGCCACCAGTGCCTCCAGAGCCTCTCGAGGCCCCTGGGCCTAGGAGCTCGTGAGGATTGGCTTACACAGCCCACCGAGTCTGCTACACCAACACCCCTTCGTCCTCAACGTCATCAGGTGACATCTTTCAAGTTTCACTTCCAGCTGGGAGCGCCCCCCAGGGCTGCATTATTCCCAGGCCGCGTGGGTCCGTCCCTGCGGCGTGTATCCCTTTTATTTCATGTTGCTAGCTTACCTTGTTGGGGGCGCCCCTCGGGCTGCATGATCCCCAAGTCGCTCGGGCCAGACCCAGCGGCATGTATCCCATTTGCGTTTATTTCCGGTTATGCGTTCAACCCACCATGCTTGATTATTTGATGCCGGTCCATGACACCTCTTCTTCTTCATGCCGACCACTTGCACGTTAAAGGGGGGGTACCTGAGCATCGCGACTCAGGGCTCTTACTGGCTCTCCAGCCCTCACCCTCTGGCCTTGTGCACGGCATCGCGACCTGGCATACCAGCGACGGCCGAGACCAGCTCGAGGGCCGGGACCCGAGGACGTAGAGTGCCGACATCTAACCGAATTTGCAGGGACACATCACAAGATAAGGCCCAGTGCCAGGCACAACCCGCCTAGAGGTAGGGCCCCGTGAGTCCCGAGCTGGCTCACGGGTGCCCAGATACACCTCGCCAGGCCCTACCGTGCCAGCCACGTGTCAGGGCGGGGCTGTACACGCCCCGGGGGCTCCTCCCGGAGGGGCCCCCCCTCCCACGTACCAGTGGAAGCACCATGCTCCGCGCTGGCTGACGACACTGCCGAGGAGCGGCTATGCCCGTACACATACGGAAGCGCTATGCTCCGCGCTGGTGATAAACAACTGAGGATGGCCCCCGGGCCGCATCAACCTCAGGGAGCCCAGAGCTCAGTGTCTAGCCTCATCGTAACGCCTCCCCTCGGGAGTGCCGCGCGAGGGGGCTGGGCACGGGGGCTGCGCCTGGGTCACGCCCAGACGCACGCCGCCCAACCAGGCCCCCCCGGGCCTGGTTCGTCGCGCGTCTCTCCCCGAGCGGAGCCAAGGTACAAAGGCCGTTTGAGCGTCAAGGGGGACTCCTGAGCATCGCGGCTCAGGAGCCTAACTGGTCACGTAGCCCTTCACTCCTTAGTTCCGAAAGGCTAATGGCGGTTGAGGTATGCGCGCGGCCGGGCTCTGCAGACGTAGAACGGTAGATCCACCCACATCACACCTCCCTACTTGTTCTTCGTGCGCCAAGGGGGACTCCTGAGCATCGCGACTCAGGAGCCTAGCTTGTCACGTAGCCCCTCACTCCTTGGCCCCGTCCTGGTTTCTGGTCGGGACTAACGCTGGGTGAGGTATGCGCGGGCCGGGCTCTGCCGGCGTAGAACATAAGCAAGTAGGAAGGAAAAGCGCAAGTTTCAAGGAATTCAAAAGCAAATATTACAGTCCACATTGTTATCTCAATGCCAAACGCAAGTTTAAATGCCTCCCCGAGGCATGATACATGTGCAGGAATTAAAGTCGAGACAGGAGCCACAACGGAGTCACTTGTCGGCGGTGGAGCAGCGCGGAATGGGTTCGCCTTATGGAGCAGTGGGGTCGGCAGCGCCTTGCTTCGGCTTGGTGCTGAAGGCCCGGAACTTCCCCAGCAGAGCCTCCGCGCGACCCTTCACGGCCTCGGCAGCGGCAGCGGCACGCTCGCCGCTTACTGGCTCCAGCAGGCTGTCGAGGTCGACACCGGGATCGCGAAGGTAGATGTGGGTGAGGACCCGCGTCAGTGCCGCAGAAGACAGGACACGCGCCTCGGCCTCGGCCGTGGGGCCAAGGCCAAGGGCGACATCTTCAAGAGCACGAACCAGGAAGGGAAGCAGCTTGATGGGGCCGTCCTCGGCGCCAGCCAGCGGGCTCTCCAGGCCGCTGTCGTAAACTGTCCTCAGCGAGGAGCGAGCCTTCGCCTCCATCTCCGTGAAGGCCACGCGGTCCTCGGCAAGAACCAGGGCCTTGTCGTCCAGCTCGGCCTTCCTCGCCCCCAACTCCTGCTCCAGCGCGCCTAGGCGGTCGCGGCGCTTCCTGATGTTGACCTTCCTCTCCTTGACGGACGCCTCGCGAGCCTTCACGCCTTCTTCTTGCTCTTGGCAAAGGCGGGCCTCTTTCACGAGCTGGTCCCGCAGGCCTTGCAGCTCGTCCTCCAGCGCCTTGCAGCGACCACGGACGTCGACCACCTCCCCCAGGGCCGCGTCACGAGCAGCCTTCGCCTCAAGGACGGCCTGCTTCTCCTCATCGCAAGCCGTCGAGGCCTGGACCAGCGCCGCCCGAATCGAAGCATCGGAGCGAACCCATCCTGAAGCCAGCTCCAAGCGCCCGGCCACCAAGCGAGGGTCGGCGCCAAGAAGATCCTGCTGCAAGTCGGTCCAGCACAGCAGCAGCACGATCCAGAACGGCAGAAGGAGTCGGAGAGACAGCAGCCGATGGAGTAGGAGGAGAAGGCGGCAACGCGACCACATCATCCTAAGGCGGAGTCTGCTGCGCCCCAACGGCTGTAGTGGCGGCGGCAGGCAAGGACACCTCGGGAGTCACTTGGGCCGTGGGGGCTGAGCTCGCCCCAGCCGGCTCAGCCAGGCCTCGCGAGGACGACCGGGCAGGAGAAGCCTGTGCGTCGCGGTCACCCTCCTTCGCTGGCAGATGCACTGCCATGGATGGAACCTCAGGAGCTCCCTTCAGCTTCTTTGCTGCGGGCGCCAGCCTATCCAAGAGATGCGGACGTCAAGCCTCAGAAGCAGAACAAGAAATAAAGACAAGAACAAACGCTTACGGGTCATCACCAGTGAGCTCGAGCGGCCTCCGGCCAAATTTGAAGCCTGAAAGCCGACTGGAAGGGTCAACCTCGGGGAGCTTGGAAGCGGAAGGTGCGTCTGCGGTCCGCCTCGGGGCCGGGGCAGACCCGCGGGAGATCAGCCCCGTCCTATCCTTCTTCGGGATCGGGGGCAAGCTCCCGTCATCCTGCTCGTCATCATCCTCGTCGTCATCGCTCGGAGAGAGGGGGAGAACGCGGGACCTGCGCCAGGGAGGGGAGCCCTCGACTCTCCGTCAGTCGCCTCGGAGTCAGGCCCTTTTTCCCGCTCCCCTCCTTCCTCCTCTTCGCTGGAGTCGTCGGAGGACACGTCCACCGATTCCCCGGGAGTTTCCATGGGCACGGGCCCGTCCCCGTTGAAGACGGGCATGGACTCCACTACCTGCTCCCAGTCGTTGCGGAGGAACAAGGGCGTAGGAGCACCCTCCAACCTCACCACATCGCCCCCGACCAGAGATTGGAGGACCGCAGCCAGATCTCCGTCGGCCAAGGCCGAGGGGCTCGGATGGGGCCTCCACATCAGAAGTGAGTACTGCCGAAGCGGAGCCAGCTGGTGCTCCAGGAATTCCCTCAGCAGTGACGCGCCGGTCAGCTTCGCTGCTGCCATGTTGGCCGGCCTCAGATCCGCATCCATCTTCTCCAACACCAGCTTCGTGCGGGGGTCCGTGAGCTCCGCTCGACCCCAATCGCTGGAGCTCGTGGGCTGCTCCGTGGGCAAGATCAGCCGAGGGTGGATGCACCCAGCATCTGCCAAGACCCACTTGCTCCTGAAGCCCTCAATCCTTTTCCCGGGGTTCGAGATGGCAATGGCGCCACCGTACGCGATGAAGCTCGCGCACGCAGAAGCAGGACTGCGAGAGGTCCGGAGGTAGAAGTAGTGGTGCAGCAAGGCAACTGAGGGCTGCACCCCTACGTGAGCCTCGCAGTAATAGACAAAGATTTCCAGGAGAAGGACGGAGTTGGGGTGGAGATGCATGTCAGAACCCCGACTCGATGTCACATCGATCTAGCTGGTAACACCTCATATCACTTTGCGGCCTCACGCACGGTATCCCCACGGGTGTCGTCTTACCTTTTCCCGGGACCGTTTGCGCCTTTTGGCTCGCGTATATGAAAGTGTCGCTAGCATCCATATGATAAAGAGCCCGGGCTGACATGACTAGTCGTAAACCCAAAGTGGCACAGACTTACAGGGACAGGCATCCATGACCCAGCTTCGAACGTGTCGGTCATCAGCAAGTGGGTCCGGGCTGTAGCACTGGGCTAGCAGGACTCCGGTAAACCGGGCTGTAGCGGGCTAACAGGACTCCGGTACTCAAAGCGTGACATTTCCCCGAAGGGACAGACACAGGAACGAAGAAGGACACATGCCGGCCAGCCTAAGTGTTCCAGAGCAGTAGCAAGCTACCATGGCTCAGCGGTAACACTAGGAGACATTTCCCGGTAAGAGAGGCTACTAAAGATAAACAACTAGATAGTCAGATTCCACACATACCAAGCATTTCAATCATACACACAATATGCTCGATATGTGCAAATACAATGAAGCATCACAACATGACTCTATGACACAAGTACTTTATTTAAGGCTCAGTGAGCCATACATAACATACACACAAAGGTATGGGTCTCACGACCCAACATACAAGTCATACAATCATACAAGCCAGCAGCGGAAGTAACTTGTCTGAGTACAGACAACTAGTAAAATAAAAGAGGCTTGGAAAGCCTCTGGCTATACTATGTGGTCCTTCACAAGCTCAGGGTCACCACCTGGGTCTTTAGCCTACTCGTTGATGTCAACGTCTACATAGAACCCATCAGAAGGGGTTGCAGCGTCTTCTGTAAAAATGTAGATTATAGCAACATGAGTACAAAGGTACTCAGCAAGACTTACATCAGATCCTACATACATGCATAGTATCAAGAAGGGTTGGTGGAGTTATTGCAGCAAGCCAGCTTTGACTCTTGGCTAGGCTATCCTACGATACTTCAACTTGAAATAGTTTTGCACACACGAGTCCACTATTCACCACTTCAATACACTACCGAGGATTCACCTCCGTCCTCCTACGGAGGAGCCATCCTCGGCACTCACACTTATCTTGAGGCTTTTAGTAGTTTCCATTTACTTGTCTATGAACTGTATAGGCAACCAAGTAGTCCTTTACCGCGGACGCGGCTATTCGAATAGATCATGTTAACCCTGCAGGGGGTACTTCTTCATACACGCTCTCACCACTTACCGTCGTTTACACGACATGTACTCGGCAACCTTCAAGCGGAAGCCCAACGTGGGTGTCGGCCACGACCTACCTAATCACCTAAGCCTCCAGTCCAGGTTTATCGCCTATTCAGGTTCCATCCGCAGGGAGTCCGGCCGAGGTTTCCCATACGGCCCCGAACGATGTGAACAGGGTTCCCGAGATACCTAACGGGTATTCGGTACACCCGGCCACGTACCTACCGCATCACAGCCCACCCCTACGGTCAGCGCTGTCCACGGCCTCCAGTAGGCTACAAACACCAGAAACTACTTGCAACTCCTGGACGGAGAACTAGGGTGAATAAGAAGTCGAGAGGGTCCATTGGTTTCGGGCCCAATGCATGGTAGTAGCTGATTCTTAAAGCACACATACAGATCTCAGTGCTTAAGGTCGGCTTCAATGAAACAACCCACCATGTACTCCTACATGGCCTCTCATCGATACCTTTACCAAAACGTGTTCACCACACCACTCTCATTACCGACATAAGCATTTCACTCTAGCCCATCACCCAGATGAACCAGACCTGACACGACTCTAAGCATAGCAGGCATAGCAAGGTAGGAACAACACATACATATGGCTCAATCAACTCCTACACATGCTAGTGGGTTTCATCTAGTTACTGTGGCAATGACAGGTCATGCAGAGGAAATGGGTTCAACTACCGTAGCACACAGCAGTTTGAATCGCGTTGTCTTAATGCAGTAAAAGAGAGCAGGAGCGAGAACATGGGATTGTATCGATATGATCAAATGGTTGGTTGCTTGCCTGATGGTTCGATGCACGGATACGGTTCTTCGTTAGGGTAGTCACGGTACTCCTCGGGGACAGATCCTGTCGTAAAGGATAACGATACACAGGCATCACCAAACAATGTGCAACAATATGATGCATGCATGAAACATGGCAATATGAGTGTGTTGGGCTAATGTAACTAAAGCCAGAAGGGTTTGAACAAATTTGAATCAAAGATTCAAATTTCAATTTCAAATATGGCCTTTTAAAGTGCTTTTCCTTGTTCTGATTAAAACATCCATTTAACTTGTTGGATCATGCATGAAAATAGTACAGATGGATAGATTGGATTTTTCTGATCATTTTTCATATATAATTTGTCCAATTTGGAGTTACAGAATAAAAGTTATGAATTTTTGAAGTTTAATTAATATTCTGGAATTTCCTGATTTAATTTAAATCCAGAAATATCATTTACTGCGTCAGCCTGACGTCACAGTGACATCAGCAGGTCAACAGGGCTGGCTCGGGTCAAACCTGACGTGTGGGGTCCACACGTCAGTGACACAGGGGCTAATCCCGTGTTGACCCGGGCTGGTTAGCTTTGACTAAGCCCTGGGGCCCACTTGTCAGCGTCAGTAGGTGGTGGTTTAGTGGCTAATTAACTAGGCCATGTCAGCTCGCCGGAGTTCTGGCCGGCGGCGACCATCAGTGCGGCGGTGATAGTGGTTTTGGTCGTTTCGGCCACCAAATGAACCGCGGAGGCCACCGGAGTGAAGCTGAGGACGACCCGCGGCTCTTGGCGGAGTCCGTTGGGGTCGGGGTGGCCGGAGTCGACGGCGGCGAGCTCGGCTGCGGCGGCCGGGGTTCGGTCGTGCACGGGAACGGTGTTGCAGGGTGTTAGGGGGGTGTTGGAGCGTGCTACGTGCTCCTAGTGAGATGTGGAGCACGATGGCGTGCTCGGTTGGGCGCTACGGCGATCGTGGCCACGACGGCGACATCGCCGGCGGCGTGAAGCTTTCGGCCGCGGTGGGGCTAGGGCCTAGGGGTCGGGAGAGAGCAGGGGAGAAGGGGGAAACGGTGGCGTAGCTCACCGCGGTTGCAGTGGGCGTCGAAGCGGGCTCGGGGACGCATCGGAGACGACGAATTTGACGGCGACGGTGGTCGGAGTCCGAAGGGGGGAACGGCGACGTGGCGGCGATGCAGGGCTTCCGGGGACCCGTGGAGCGGTGGGGAGGAAGGAGTCGAGGCGGAGCTTCTGAGCTGGTCGGGGAAGCGAGGGGTGGTCGGAGACGGTGGCTAAGGCGAACGGCGGCGACGGTGAGCTTCGGCCGTGAGAGAGAGAGAGTGAGGGAGAGCCGGGGGAGAGTGAATGGGGTGTCGGCGAGGTCGGGGCGACGACCAGAAGACGATCCACGCGGCGCAACGGCGACCAGGGCGATGCAGAGAGGCTGGGTGGTGCGTGGCGAGCTCGGGCGCGCCATGCTCACCTCCCTGCCTGCTCTGGCGAGGGGAAGCAGCTGGCTGGCACGGGCCAGCACAGTGCTGGGCCGGCTGGGCTGGGCCGCACAGGTAAGTCTTCCCCTTTCTTTATTTTCTGTTTTTATTTAATATAACTGCGACTTTGTTGAATTAAATAAAATACCTAGGCAACTCCAAAAATCACCAAACTATTCCTGGTCCATAGTTGGATTATTTCCAACATGAAACATTTTAGTTTGGAGATATTTGAGCATTTAAATATTTTATATAATTTTAAATGCCCAAATTCAAATAGTTATGATTTAATTCAAAACCCTAGGATGGCCTAGGAAAATGTGCACCACTTTTGGCAGAGGTTCTGAACCAAGGCAAAAATGATGGGCATTTTAGAAGGGCATTTCAGGTTCATTGAAAAATTATTTTAGTAAACCCTAGTTGGTTTCAGAGGGGACTGGGGGTTCTGTCATCCCCATTTCAAGTTTCTGATGAATGAGTAAACATGATGCAACACTCTAATGCATAACTAGCTAGGGTGTGACAACTCACCCCCACTCAAAAGAATCTCGTCCCGAGATTTGGGTTCCTCCGGGAAGAAGGCGGGATATTCAAGTCGAAGACGATCCTCCCTTTCCCAGGTTGCTTCGTCTTCAGAATGGTGCGACCATTGAACCTTGAGAAACTTGATATTATGACGTCGCGTGGTACGTTCGGCTTGATCGAGGATACGAATGGGGTACTCTCGATAGGTAAGATTATCTTGGAGATCAAGCGTTTCGTGGTCCACTTCACGGATAGGATCCGAGAAGCAACGCCTGAGTTGAGAAATGTGGAAGACATCGTGAACTATGGAGAGGTGCGGAGGTAGTTCCAATTGGTAGGCAACTTCTCCTCGTTTGGCAAGAATGCGAAAAGGTCCAATGTAACGAGGAGCCAATTTGCCTTTGATACCGAAACGATGGGTTCCCTTCAGAGGGGTGACCCGAAGATAAGCCTTCTCGTCAACCTCGAAAGTCATAGCCTTATGTTTTCGGTCATATTGACTCTTTTGACGAGATTGGGCTGTTTTCAACTTTTCACGAACGATACGAACTTGTTCTTCTGCTTCCTGAATCATATCCGGGCCAAAGAATTGTCTTTCCCCGGTCTCTGACCAGTTAAGGGGTGTTCGACATCGCCGTCCATAGAGGACTTCAAAAGGGGCTTTACCCAAGCTGGATTGATAGCTGTTGTTGTAAGCGAATTCGGCAAATGGAAGGCACTTCTCCCAGTCCATTCCGAAGGAGATAACAGAGGCTCGAAGCATGTCTTCTAGAATCTGATTGACGCGTTCCACTTGACCACTTGACTGAGGGTGGAAAGCGGTGCTAAAGGAGAGACGGGTTCCCATAGCATTTTGGAAACTTTCCCAAAATCGAGAGGTGAAAAGACTTCCTCGATCTGAATTGATTTCCAAAGGGACACCATGAAGAGACACTATTCGGGAGATGTATAAGTCTGCCAGCTGACTAGCGGTTATACTCTCACGAACAGGTAAGAAATGAGCTACTTTGGAAAGACGATCGACCACAACGAAAATAGCATTATTCCCTCTTTTGGTCCTGGGAAAACCGGTAATGAAATCCATACCAATTTTATCCCATTTCCATTCAGGAATAGCTAATGGTTGAAGGGTGCCAGCAGGCCGTTGATGCTCTGCTTTTACACGACGACAGACGTCGCAATTAGCAATATACTGAGCGATTTCTCTCTTCATCCTAGTCCACCAGAACCTCTGGCGTAGGTCCTGATACATTTTTGTGCTACCGGGGTGAATGGTGAGAGGAGATTCATGAGCTTCCTTAAGGATTAATCGCCTTAGGTTGCGCACTTTGGGAACTACTAGTCGATTCCCGAAGTATACGACTCCTTGATCATTAACGGAGAAACAATTCGCAATTCCTTTCTGAATGTTTCTCTTGATGCGGGAGATTCCCGGATCTACCTTCTGTGCATTGATAATTTGATCCGTAAGGGTAGGTTTTGCCACCAAGGTGGAGAGAAAACCTTGAGGTACAATGTGAAGGTTAAGCTTCCGAAATTCCTCATGGAGAAGCGGTTGACTTTGTTGTAACATCAGGTTGTTACAATAAGATTTACGACTTAGCGCATCAGCCATGACGTTGGCTTTCCCTGGGGTATAGGTTATCCCTAAGTCGAAGTCTGTGATCAATTCAACCCAACGTCTCTGCCTGAGATTCAAATCCGGTTGGGTGAAAATATACTTCAGACTTTGGTGATCAGTGAATATTTCGCAACGATTACCGAGGAGATAATGTCGCCAGGTCTTAAGTGCATAGACTACGGCTGCAAGCTCTAGGTCATGAGTGAGATAATTCTCCTCATGTGGGTGCAATTGCCATGAAGCGTAAGCAATTACGTGTCGATCTTGCATGAGAATGCAACCTAGTCCTTGTCGCGAGGCGTCGCAGTAGATAACAAAGTCCTTGGAGAAGTCTGGCGGTACCAGTACGGGAGCAGAGGTCAGGCGTCTTTTCAGTTCCTGAAAGCTGTGCTCACATTGTGGAGTCCACTCGAACTTCTTATCTTTCTTGAGGAGTTCAGTTAGAGGTTTAGCAACCTTGGAGAAGTTCTCGACAAAGCGACGGCAATAGCTCGCTAAGCCTAGAAAACTCCGAACTTGCTTGACTGATTCGGGCGGAGTCCAATCAAGGACGGCTTGAACTCGCTCAGGGTTAACAGCAATACCTTTACCAGATATTACATGACCCAGATAGGTCACTTCTGACAACCAGAATTCACATTTAGAGAATTTGGCATAAAGGCGATGCTCTCGAAGTTTCTTCAACACTAGCCTTAGATGTTCGACATGTTCTTCCTCGTTCTTGGAGTAGATGAGTATATCATCGAGATAAACCACGACGAATTTATCCAAATACTCCATGAAGATTGAGTTCATTAACCGAGAAAAGGTGGCTGGAGCGTTGGTTAATCCGAAGGACATAACGGTGTACTCGTATTGGCCATAGCGAGTAACAAAGGCCGTTTTAGGAATGTCCCTGTTTCTGATTTTGATTTGATGGTAGCCCAACCTCAAATCCATCTTGGAGAAGACTGAGGATCCAGCGAGCTGATCATACAGGTCGTTGATCCTGGGAAGTGGATATTTGTTCTTGATTGTGACCAAATTGACAGGTCGGTAATCTACAACCATCCGGTCCGTACCATCCTTTTTCTTAACGAATAGGACGGGGCAAGCCCACGGAGATGAACTAGGGCGGATGAAACCCTTTTTCAAGGATTCATCGAGTTGTTTCTTAAGCTCGGCTAGTTCTAGGGGTGCCATCTTATAGGGTCTTCTAGCAATCGGAACGGTTCCTGGAATGAGATCTATTACGAACTCAACATCCCTGTCAGGTGGAACACCTGGCAATTCCTCTGGAAAGACATCCGGGAAGTCACGGACTACCGGAACGTCCTCAAGGTCTGGCAAAGGGCTGGCGTTAAGAGAATATAATTGTCGCTTGGCTATTCGGGTCAAGACATTGACTATCTTTCCCGAAGGATGGGTGAGTTGAACAGTCCTAGAGAAGCAATCAATTTTGGCTTGATGAGCTGACATCCAGTCCATACCCAAAATGATATTAATATCCGAAGATTTAAGGGCTATCAAGGATGCAAGGAAAACAAGTCTGTCGACTTGGATCTCATTTCCATAACTTACCCTAGAGGTCTGCCATCTAGACCCAGGGGTAGAGATTTCCATAGTGGATGGCAAGTCACAGAATGCAACGTTATGCAAACGGGCATAACTTTCAGATATAAAAGAATGAGAGGCTCCTGTATCGAAAAGAACGGATGCCGGGTGGCAATTAACAAGAAGCGTACCGAGAACGACGTTGGGGTCCTCTTGAGCTTCTTCGGCAGAGATACAGTTGACATGGCCACGTGAAGCGGTGACCGGTTTGGCATGGAACACCTTCCCTGTCGGCTTGCCACGGCCAACAGCTTTAGCAGATTGATTGGGGTTGGTCTGGGGACACTCGTGCATATAATGACCAGATTCCCCACACTTGAAACAAGTCACGGAACTGGTACGTGGAGGAGCATTATTGGATGGACCCCCATAGGGCTTGGCCGGTGCAGACTGTTGAACAGGGCGAGGCGCCTGGAAAGATGGCCTCGGTGTGAACCTGGGTGGCAGGGCGGTATTGGGTACCCACACGCGGCGTTTCTGAGGACCAGCACCGGATGAGGAACCCATATCACGTCCATGCTTGCGTGTTGCATCATAATCAGTCTGACCAGTTTCAGCACTGATGGCTTTGTTGACAAGTTTCGAAAAAGATGTGCACTCATGCAGACGGAGGTCGCGGCGAAGCTCAGGTCTAAGGCCCTTTCGGAACCTTGCTTGCTTCTTGGCGTCAGTAGAAACTTCCTCAGTTGCATATCGTGCGAGATTACCAAACTCTCTGCTATAGGCATCCACAGAAAGTCGGCCTTGGGTGAAACTGCAAAATTCTTCACGTTTACGGTCCATGAGACCCTCCGGAATGTGATGTTCACGGAAAGCCTCACTGAACTCAGCCCAAGTGGTGACATGGCCCGCTGGGCGCATGGCTCCATAATTCTCCCACCATAGACTGGCGGGGCCTTCAAGATGATATGCGGCGAAGGTGACCTTGTCAGCCTCCGCTACCAACGCGGAACGCAGCTTGTGAGAGATACTGCGAAGCCAGTCATCAGCGTCGAGAGGCTCGACGGAGTGGTGGAACGTGGGTGGATGCAATTTGATAAAATCACTGAGTGATACCACGTTAGCCCTCTGATGGTGTGCTGTATTCTGTTCTATACGCTCCAACAAACGGTTTGTCTCCCACTTGTTTCTCTCAGCTTCCATCATCACCTCGGCTAGTGAAGGAGGATGAGGCAGATTTTCATTCCTGGCTTCACTGCCTTCGGCCTGCTCTTGGGAAGCAGGATTAGCGCGCGTGTTGACCATCCTAGGTAGACAAGACAATGATTTAGTCAGGATGGTAAAATTCCGACATAGGATACATAAGGTAAGGAATAACTCGAAATGCAAGATGATCATCCGTATGACATGGTAGATACAGAAACTGCTTCTTTATTCCATCGTCATGCACACCATACGAGGTTTAGTACAAGACCAAACAAAGTACTATTATGGTGAGAAAAGGATTACATCTCGTCAAAGGCATTCCAAGCTCCTATACATTATTTTCTACACCTCCGGAAAGAGTACAAACTAGGACATATCCCACGAGTCACGCGGAACGATAGATGACACAGCTAGTGCGAACTAGTGATGCTACCCCTAACTCAGACCGATCCGTAGTAGTCCTCATAAAAGTCACCTCCATAGCCTGGAAGCTCAACATGTTCATCCGGAAACAGACGATCTCGCGGAGCTTGTGGACCATAGGGGCTAGGATGAGGCCTTGGACCAACAAACGGTGGCCTGCGGGGACCGCGAGGTGGGGTGATGCCTCCTACATCACGCCAAACCATCACGTCCGGCAGAGCAGATCTCACAGGATAGAGATCGCGCATATCCGAATATCCAGCTTGCACCGCCGGTGCGAACCGATTCAAAGTGGCCCAGTGATCGGCACGGGTATTGAAGAGCTCTAACCTTAAGGCCCGATTTTCACGGTCCTTATCCTCGAGCATCTCAGCAGTGGTGCGAGTCCGTGAATCCTCCTGAGTGGAGTCAGCATAAATAGCTTGGAGATATCCTTGTGCTCCCGGAAGTGATCCTGGCATATACCGGAAGTCAGAGTCCCGAAATAAACCAGATCTGACCCGCATAATGGTCATCATAGAGTAGGCGGCATCCTGCACAGCCATCTCGATAGTAACCCCGAGTCCATAGGAGCAGTGAAGAGGCTCAGTGGATCCAGGATAAGATGGAAATATCCTAACAGTGCAGAGATACTGGCTTTGATTAAAATCTCGGAATTGCTCTTCGACCGTGTACTCAGGATACCAGCGGTATCCAGCCTCAGTCATTACCCTGACCAACTTAGCAGTATGGCCGGGTACATCTAGGCATCGAGTTAGGCGAACCACTTGATTGAGGTCGTGAGTGGCCATCTGAAAGCATAATCATAATGCAAGGCATTAGAATTTCTAGCAAAATTTCGGCAGCATAACAGCTGTAAATGCTCAAAAAGGATATTGAGACTTTTGACAAAGGATTTCGTACACACCCAACATCATCATATCAAAGTTCTGGAACCATTCTAACAACATAATGTGGTAGTAGAACTAAACTAGGCTTGTAACCATCAAACTTATAAGGTACTACTGATTAGTAACACGTGATCCTGATAGAGAGAGTAGATCCTAATTCCTTAACCCCCGGTGGAAGAATGGACTGACTCAGATCAGAAAGTCATAAGGTATAAGGAGTAAAAAGAGCCTTACGTTCCAACCCACAAACAATTCCCCTACATATAACTAAAGAATTTCTAGACTCAACATCGACCAGTTTGGCTTGGAGAACCTACAGGCAGTCCTGCTCTGATGCCAACGCTGTCAGAACCCCGACTCGATGTCACATCGATCTAGCTGGTAACACCTCATATCACTTTGCGGCCTCACGCACGGTATCCCCACGGGTGTCGTCTTACCTTTTCCCGGGACCGTTTGCGCCTTTTGGCTCGCGTATATGAAAGTGTCGCTAGCATCCATATGATAAAGAGCCCGGGCTAACATGACTAGTCGTAAACCCAAAGTGGCACAGACTTACAGGGACAGGCATCCATGACCCAGCTTCGAACGTGTCGGTCATCAGCAAGTGGGTCCGGGCTGTAGCACTGGGCTAGCAGGACTCCGGTAAACCGGGCTGTAGCGGGCTAACAGGACTCCGGTACTCAAAGCGTGACATTTCCCCGAAGGGACAGACACAGGAACGAAGAAGGACACATGCCGGCCAGCCTAAGTGTTCCAGAGCAGTAGCAAGCTACCATGGCTCAGCGGTAACACTAGGAGACATTTCCCGGTAAGAGAGGCTACTAAAGATAAACAACTAGATAGTCAGATTCCACACATACCAAGCATTTCAATCATACACACAATATGCTCGATATGTGCAAATACAACGAAGCATCACAACATGACTCTATGACACAAGTACTTTATTTAAGGCTCAGTGAGCCATACATAACATAGACACAAAGGTACGGGTCTCACGACCCAACATACAAGTCATACAATCATACAAGCCAGCAGCGGAAGTAACTTGTCTGAGTACAGACAACTAGTAAAATAAAAGAGGCTTGGAAAGCCTCTGGCTATACTATGTGGTCCTTCACAAGCTCAGGGTCACCACCTGGGTCTTTAGCCTACTCGTTGATGTCAACGTCTACATAGAACCCATCAGAAGGGGTTGCAGCGTCTTCTGTAAAAATGTAGATTATAGCAACATGAGTACAAAGGTACTCAGCAAGACTTACATCAGATCCTACATACATGCATAGTATCAAGAAGGGTTGGTGGAGTTATTGCAGCAAGCCAGCTTTGACTCTTGGCTAGGCTATCCTACGATACTTCAACTTGAAATAGTTTTGCGCACACGAGTCCACTATTCACCACTTCAATACACTACCGAGGATCCACCTCCGTCCTCCTATGGAGGAGCCATCCTCGGCACTCACACTTATCTTGAGGCTTTTAGTAGTTTCCATTTACTTGTCTATGAACTGTATAGGCAACCAAGTAGTCCTTTACCGCGGACGCGGCTATTCGAATAGATCATGTTAACCCTGCAGGGGGTACTTCTTCATACACGCTCTCACCACTTACCGTCGTTTACACGACATGTACTCGGCAACCTTCAAGCGGAAGCCCAACGTGGGTGTCGGCCACGACCTACCTAATCACCTAAGCCTCCAGTCCAGGTTTATCGCCTATTCAGGTTCCATCCGCAGGGAGTCCGGCCGAGGTTTCCCATACGGCCCCGAACGATGTGAACGGGGTTCCCGAGATACCTAACGGGTATTCGGTACACCCGGCCACGTACCTACCGCATCACAGCCCACCCCTACGGTCAGCGCTGTCCACGGCCTCCAGTAGGCTACAAACACCAGAAACTACTTGCAACTCCTGGACGGAGAACTAGGGTGAATAAGAAGTCGAGAGGGTCCATTGGTTTCGGGCCCAATGCATGGTAGTAGCTGATTCTTAAATCACACATACAGATCTCAGTGCTTAAGGTCGGCTTCAATGAAACAACCCACCATGTACTCCTACATGGCCTCTCATCGATACCTTTACCAAATCGTGTTCACCACACCACTCTCATTACCGACATAATCATTTCACTCTAGCCCATCACCCAGATGAACCAGACCTGACACGACTCTAAGCATAGCAGCCATAGCAAGGTAGGAACAACACATACATATGGCTCAATCAACTCCTACACATGCTAGTGGGTTTCATCTAGTTACTGTGGCAATGACAGGTCATGCAGAGGAAATGGGTTCAACTACCGTAGCACACAGCAGTTTGAATCGCGTTGTCTTAATGCAGTAAAAGAGAGCAGGAGCGAGAACATGGGATTGTATCGATATGATCAAATGGTTGGTTGCTTGCCTGATGGTTCGATGCACGGATACGGTTCTTCGTTAGGGTAGTCACGGTACTCCTCGGGGACAGATCCTGTCGTAAAGGATAACGATACACAGGCATCACCAAACAATGTGCAACAATATGATGCATGCATGAAACATGGCAATATGAGTGTGTTGGGCTAATGCAACTAAAGCTACCAACGCTGTCAGGACCCCGACTCGATGTCACATCGATCTAGCTGGTAACACCTCATATCACTTTGCGGCCTCACGCACGGTATCCCCACGGGTGTCGTCTTACCTTTTCCCGGGACCGTTTGCGCTTTTTGGCTCGCGTATATGAAAGTGTCGCTAGCATCCATATGATAAAGAGCCCGGGCTGACATGACTAGTCGTAAACCCAAAGTGGCACAGACTTACAGGGACAGGCATCCATGACCCAGCTTCGAACGTGTCGGTCATCAGCAAGTGGGTCCGGGCTGTAGCACTGGGCTAGCAGGACTCCAGTAAACCGGGCTGTAGCGGGCTAACAGGACTCCGGTACTCAAAGCGTGACATTTCCCCGAAGGGACAGACACAGGAACGAAGAAGGACACATGCCGGCCAGCCTAAGTGTTCCAGAGCAGTAGCAAGCTACCATGGCTCAGCGGTAACACTAGGAGACATTTCCCGGTAAGAGAGGCTACTAAAGATAAACAACTAGATAGTCAGATCCCACACATACCAAGCATTTCAGTCATACACACAATATGCTCGATATGTGCAAATACAATGAAGCATCACAACATGACTCTACGACACAAGTACTTTATTTAAGGCTTAGTGAGCCATACATAACATACACACAAAGGTACGGGTCTCACGACCCAACATACAAGTCATACAATCATACAAGCCAGCAGCGGAAGTAACTTGTCTGAGTACAGACAACTAGTAAAATAAAAGAGGCTTGGAAAGCCTCTGGCTATACTATGTGGTCCTTCACAAGCTCAGGGTCACCACCTGGGTCTTTAGCCTACTCGTTGATGTCAACGTCTACATAGAACCCATCAGAAGGGGTTGCAGCGTCTTCTGTAAAAATGTAGATTATAGCAACATGAGTACAAAGGTACTCAGCAAGACTTACATCAGATCCTACATACATGCATAGTATCAAGAAGGGTTGGTGGAGTTATTGCAGCAAGCCAGCTTTGACTCTTGGCTAGGCTATCCTATGATACTTCAACTTGAAATAGTTTTGCGCACACGAGTCCACTATTCACCACTTCAATACACTACCGAGGATCCACCTCCGTCCTCCTATGGAGGAGCCATCCTCGGCACTCACACTTATCTTGAGGCTTTTAGTAGTTTCCATTTACTTGTCTATGAACTGTATAGGCAACCAAGTAGTCCTTTACCGCGGACGCGGCTATTCGAATAGATCATGTTAACCCTGCAGGGGGTACTTCTTCATACACGCTCTCACCACTTACCGTCGTTTACACGACATGTACTCGGCAACCTTCAAGCGGAAGCCCAACGTGGGTGTCGGCCACGACCTACCTAATCACCTAAGCCTCCAGTCCAGGTTTATCGCCTATTCAGGTTCCATCCGCAGGGAGTCCGGCCGAGGTTTCCCATACGGCCCCGAACGATGTGAACAGGGTTCCCGAGATACCTAACGGGTATTCGGTACACCCGGCCACGTACCTACCGCATCACAGCCCACCCCTACGGTCAGCGCTGTCCACGGCCTCCAGTAGGCTACAAACACCAGAAACTACTTGCAACTCCTGGACGGAGAACTAGGTTGAATAAGAAGTCGAGAGGGTCCATTGGTTTCGGGCCCAATGCATGGTAGTAGCTGATTCTTAAATCACACATACAGATCTCAGTGCTTAAGGTCGGCTTCAATGAAACAACCCACCATGTACTCCTACATGGCCTCTCATCGATACCTTTACCAAATCGTGTTCACCACACCACTCTCATTACCGACATAATCATTTCACTCTAGCCCATCACCCAGATGAACCAGACCTGACACGACTCTAAGCATAGCAGGCATAGCAAGGTAGGAACAACACAAACATATGGCTCAATCAACTCCTACACATGCTAGTGGGTTTCATCTAGTTACTATGGCAATGACAGGTCATGCAGAGGAAATGGGTTCAACTACCGTAGCACACAGCAGTTTGAATCGCGTTGTCTTAATGCAGTAAAAGAGAGCAGGAGCGAGAACATGGGATTGTATCGATATGATCAAATGGTTGGTTGCTTGCCTGATGGTTCGATGCACGGATACGGTTCTTCGTTAGGGTAGTCACGGTACTCCTCGGGGACAGATCCTGTCGTAAAGGATAACGATACACAGGCATCACCAAACAATGTGCAACAATATGATGCATGCATGAAACATGGCAATATGAGTGTGTTGGGCTAATGCAACTAAAGCCAGAAGGGTTTGAACAAATTTGAGTCAAAGATTCAAATTTCAATTTCAAATATGGCCTTTTAAAGTGCTTTTCCTTGTTCTGATTAAAACATGCATTTAACTTGTTGGATCATGCGTGAAAATAGTACAGATGGATAGATTGGATTTTTCTGATCATTTTTCATATATAATTTGTCCAATTTGGAGTTACAGAATAAAAGTTATGAATTTTTGAAGTTTAATTAATATTCTGGAATTTCCTGATTTAATTTAAATCCAGAAATATCATTTACTGCGTCAGCCTGACGTCACAGTGACATCAGCAGGTCAACAGGGCTGGCTCGGGTCAAACCTGACGTGTGGGGTCCACACGTCAGTGACACAGGGGCTAATCCCGTGTTGACCCGGGCTGGTTAGCTTTGACTAAGCCCTGGGGCCCACTTGTCAGCGTCAGTAGGTGGTGGTTTAGTGGCTAATTAACTAGGCCATGTCAGCTCGCCGGAGTTCTGGCCGGCGGCGACCATCAGTGCGGCGGCGATAGTGGTTTTGGTCGTTTCGGCCACCAAATGAACCGCGGAGGCCACCGGAGTGAAGCTGAGGACGACCCGCGGCTCTTGGCGGAGTCCGTTGGGGTCGGGGTGGCCGGAGTCGACGGCGGCGAGCTTGGCTGCGGCGGCCGGGGTTCGGTCGTGCACGGGAACGGTGTTGCAGGGTGTTAGGGGGGTGTTGGAGCGTGCTACGTGCTCCTAGTGAGATGTGGAGCATGATGGCGTGCTCGGTTGGGCGCTACGGCGATCGTGGCCACGACGGCGACATCGCCGGCGGCGTGAAGCTTTCGGCCGCGGTGGGGCTAGGGCCTAGGGGTCGGGAGAGAGCAGGGGAGAAGGGGGAAACGGTGGCGTAGCTCACCGCGGTTGCAGTGGGCGTCGAAGCGGGCTCGGGGACGCGTCGGAGACGACGAATTTGACGGCGACGGTGGTCGGAGTCCGAAGGGGGGAACGGCGACGTGGCGGCGATGCAGGGCTTCCGGGGACCCGTGGAGCGGTGGGGAGGAAGAAGAAGTCGAGGCGGAGCTTCTGAGCTGGTCGGGGAAGCGAGGGGTGGTCGGAGACGGTGGCTAAGGCGAACGGCGGCGACGGTGAGCTTCGGCCGTGAGAGAGAGAGAGAGAGTGAGGGAGAGCCGGGGGAGAGTGAATGGGGTGTCGGCGAGGTCGGGGCGACGACCAGAAGACGATCCACGCGGCGCAACGGCGACCAGGGCGATGCAGAGAGGCTGGGTGGTGCGTGGCGAGCTCGGGCGCGCCATGCTCACCTCCCTGCCTGCTCTGGCGAGGGGAAGCAGCTGGCTGGCACGGGCCAGCACAGTGCTGGGCCGGCTGGGCTGGGCCGCACAGGTAAGTCTTCCCCTTTCTTTATTTTCTGTTTTTATTTAATATAACTGCGACTTTGTTGAATTAAATAAAATACCTAGGCAACTCCAAAAATCACCAAACTACTCCTGGTCCATAGTTGGATTATTTCCAACATGAAACATTTTAGTTTGGAGATATTTGAGCATTTAAATATTTTATATAATTTTAAATGCCCAAATTCAAATAGTTATGATTTAATTCAAAACCCTAGGATGGCCTAGGAAAATGTGCACCACTTTTGGCAGAGGTTCTGAACCAAGGCAAAAATGATGGGCATTTTAGAAGGGCATTTCAGGTTCATTGAAAAATTATTTTAGTAAACCCTAGTTGGTTTCAGAGGGGACTGGGGGTTCTGTCATCCCCATTTCAAGTTTTTGATGAATGAGTAAACATGATGCAACACTCTAATGCATAACTAGCTAGGGTGTGACAATGCAGAGCCTGTAGCTTATAATGGCGGAGGACATTGAAGAAGAACTCGGAGAAGGGAGGCACTAGGCCAGCAGCAATGGCACTTACGAAGAATGGATAGAAGGTGCTCCCTTGGCCCTCAGGGGTGGTGGAGCCGGCCTTGAACACCTTCGCCCCGTCGATGCCCCACGCCGCCGCCATCCGGCGCAACCGGGCGAGGCTCGCCTCCGACACGTTCGGCGAGTCCAGGGCAGGCGAGTACCAAGCTACGGCCGGGGGCTGACGAGGCACCATGGCTTCCTAGGTCACGCGGTCGGAGTAGATTTGGAAATTTTGGAGGAAGGAAGGAGAGCGCAAGAAAGGGGATCTAAGAAGCAACCAGAGAAAGCGAAAAGCAAAGCCTAGGCGGATGCCGCTCCTTTATCGACTCGCGTGGTTGCTAAGGCGCCCACATCCAATCAACCGCCACACGGCGCCCAAGGCCGCAGGCTGTTAGGGCCCGCGGCGCTTCGCTCTTGCCCTTCCGCCTCCCTGCACGGCCAAGTCCGCGCGCGCCTTGGGCTCGGGGGCTACTGTCGGCATTCTGGGAACGGGGGTCCCCAAACTTGCCTGCCTGCGGCCTGCGGCGTGGCTCAAAGGGGGGCCCAGCACGGCCCATCTTCATCAACACAGACCCAAGACCCTCGCAAGGGGCCAAGCCTCGCGGGGCGGACGACACGAAGCTTCCTCAGGCATGGCCTCATCAGGCTGGCTCGTGAGGAGGCGGAGAGATCAAGGCGGGGTACCTCACGAGGTGCCCGTGACGCAAGCCGTGACGACCAAAGGCGCCAGGCGGGCGCCAGCCCGCGCAGTGTCCTCCTTTCCTCTTTGGTGCAAAGGGAGCAAGCGCAGCCGCGGAGTACCAAGGCATCGGGCAAAGGTTGCCATTTCGGTGCAACAAGACCAAGACCAGGAGGACTGCAAGACGGAGGTCATCGTGGAGCCCAAGACGGCGTCACCACCAGAGCTTTGTGCAGGCGAAGACTACTTTTGTCAGGATAGCTAGTACTAGCTGTCCCCCTTCAAATTAGCCTGCCATTGTTGGCTCCCTTCCCGCTCGATATTTGGGAAGAGGACCAGGGCCTCTATAAATAGGACCAGCCACCCACAGAGAGCCAGGGCCAGAGGCAAAGAGAGAGAAAAAGGACGAAGAAGAGAAGATCGAAATCAGAGAGAGAGAGAAGGGTGACTAAACTCCTCCTAGCAGTTCGTCCCCCCAGCCAAGAACAGACCCTTGCGAGGATGTTCTTCCTTGTATTGTTCATCATCATTAGCCCAAGAGGCAATCCACCACACCACACACTTGAGTACGGTATTACACCACAATGGTGGCCCGAACCAGTATAAACCCTGTGTCTCTTGTGTCGTTCTTCCCATAGCTTAGATCTTAGCGAGGCGGAGGGGTGCAGGTAGGTAGGAGGCGAAATCTCCGCGCGCACCCCAGTGTTCGAACCTCAAGGGTCTGCTGGAACCCGAAATCCGACACTCGCGTTTCGACTGGCATTGGTGCGCCGGATGCGTGCCCGGAGGAGAATTCCTGCATCATCCCCACCTCGTTCGACCTCAACCGTGACATGCTGGAGTGGGAGCAGACGGTGGCCATCGCCTAGGCCATCAACGCGCCACGGCGCCTTGAGGCGCTCGACGTTGACCGCGCCATCCGGAAAAAGTTCTGCCTCAGCCACGCGGACGTCGCCGTCACTCCGTACCATCCGGTGGAGTTCCTCGTCAAGTTCGAGCGCAAGGCTCACTGCGACGAGGCGCTCGCTGCTGGGCGGGTGCGCGCTGGCGGTGCCATCGTCCACATCCGGCCATGGTGCCCGCTAGAGCGCGCCTTCGGCGCCGCCCTCAATTTTTGGGTGCGGCTTTGCCTGGAGAACGTCCCTGACTACGCCTGGACTCCGTTCGTCGCCGAGTGCATCATCGGGTGCCGTTGCTCCCTCGACCGCCTTGAAGACCACTCCGTGCTTCGAACCAACTCCGAGACGCTCGACCTCTGGGCTTGGACTGCCGACCCCAACCTGATCCCGAAGATCATCTGGCTCATGTTCACCACGCGCCCGTCCGGTGGCCTGCAGGTGTTCGCGAACGTTGCTAGGCCCGTGAGGCTGCAAGCGCGGTGCCACTTTCCGGGTGTTGGTGCACTTGGACTTGGTGGAAGACCACTCCAACACGCCTCTGGATTGCTACGTCTCTGAAGGCTGCGCCGAGGCGTTTAGCCCTCCCTCTCTGCCCCTTGTCTGGCACAAGGGCCCCATCGACGGCGTCCCGCCCCCGCTCGGGGCTTCCCTCGCCCCGCCCGCTGTGCCCGGTGGCTCCAGGGCTGCTGCACCGCGCCGTCGTGACTGTGGCAAGGATGACCACCCCCGCCAGATGCCAAGACGCCGCGACGACACCGACGACTTCGACGATGATTGGCACGGAGGCGCTGGCCGAGATGGCCGCGGGCGTGCACCACGCTCCTATGACGCGCCGCTGGACACGCGCCAGGAGCGAACCCGCTCCCCTCGACGCCGCGATGGGGAAGCTGCGTGCCATGGGAGGCGTCGGGTCGGCTCCCCGTGTGTCGGTGAGCTTCAGGGCGGGGCCCCAGTGCTGGCCCCCTCGCCCTCTAGCCAGCTGCACCTGCTGGCTGCCGACGGGTCCGCGGAGGTGCATCGCCTCCCACTCATGGAGCACCTCCGCCTCCTTCGGGAGGAAGTGTCCGCTACCATCGAAGCTGCTCTCGCCCCCTGCGCTCCGAGTTCGCCACCCTAGGCCGGCGTATCGCCGGCTCCTCTGCCTCCCCCCTTGGCGCGTCGGAGGTTGCGCCCGGAGCGGCCTCGCCGCCGCTCGACCCCCTGCTGCCTCGACAGACCGATGAATGAAGCCTGGTCCTTCTCTGCGCCGAGCCTTCCGCAGCCGGGCGATGAGACCCCACCGTCAGCTTCTCCCTCGCTCCCTGTCGTCGCACATCCGGCGGCTATCGGGACGTCTGTTGCTTCCGTTCCGGCTACTGCTGTCGTCCCCATGTTGGACGCGGCCGCAACACCGGTCTGCGAGGCCTCTGCTCCCTGTGGGGCGGCGGATGCTGCCGCATCCCCCGTGCTGATCTCCGAGCCTGCGCCTCCCTCCAACGCGCCGGACGCGGACGTGGTCGCCCCACTGCTTGATCCTCCTTGTGCGCTCAGGTGTTTCCGGCAGCTGCCATTGATGGTGTTGCTGCCCCTGCTCTACTCACCGCGCAGGCCTCAGGCTCGGCCATGTCATGCGAGGACCCTCTAGACCTCTTCCTCGTCCGCGTGGCCGACACGCCGCATGCTCCATTGCTCCCTACCCCGGCGACCCGCAAGGGCAGGGGCGGCATGTCGGTCGCCGCCACTTGGGGTAGTGCACGGCTGGACAAAAAGAAGGCCAAGGCCCCGCCCGGTTCCGGCTCGGAGGTGGTCCAGGAGCTCATCGCAAGGGTCTACGGTGTTCTGGACCCGTCCGTTTCCTACGATGACAAGGCCAAGCAAGCCTACCTCGACCTGTTCTCTACTCCACTTGCAGCCCCGGTGGTCCGGGCGATCGCTGGGATGGTGGCGCACGCCAAGAGCATCTCGCAGAAGAAGGGAAAGAAGAGCAAGAAGGCCACCCTGGAGCTTGCAAACGTGGTTGCCCAAGCCTATGTTGAGTAAAACTGCCATCTGTTTAGGCCCGCTCACTTCCCTGCGGGCTGGAAGTGTTGTACTCCTTTTCCTGTTGTTCATTTTTCGATTTCATCACCCTGAACCTCGACCGTCGCGGCCAGACGTTGCCTATCTTCTCTTCGATGTAATCATGAGTTCAAGCCGCTGGCTCCAATCAGTGTTTTGCGTCTGCATCGCTACAAGACTTCTCCCCTCTCCGGTGCCATCATGCGCCCCATGAGGCCAACCCCGTGGCAGGCGCCCCCCGTGCTATTTTCAAGTTTCCCATATGGCGCAATCTGACGTAAGAATCATCTGCTGGAACATCCGCGGTCTCAACTCCCCCGCTCACCGTGATGCCATCCGCGACATGGTGCGTGACGCGCACGCCACCATCGTCTGTCTCCAAGAGACAAAACTGCAGTTAGTGGACGACTCCATCATCCGGGGCATGCTTGGCCCATGCTTTGTTGCAAACTACTTCGCCCTGCCTGCGACCGGCACTCGTGGCGGAATGATTATTGCCATCTTCGACCGGTTCTTCTCCATGTCGGACCGCCACGCATCAACGGCCACCATTTCTGCGACAATCACCATGCTCAATGATAGCGTCGCCTGGACTATCTCGTGCGTCTACGGCCCTCAAGGAGAGCAGGACAAGCTAGCTTTCATTGAGGAGTTGAGGGCTCTATCTGCCGTCTCTAGGAGTGAGTGGCTTTTACTGGGTGACTTCAACCTCATCACTAAAGCGGCATACAAGAACAATAACAACATAAACCGCCGACTAATCAGAAAATTCAGGAGGGCACTGGACTTCATGAAATTAAAGGAGCTACATTTATGTGGCTGGCCGTTCACCTGGTCCAACGAACAGGTTAGTCCGGTCCTGACAAAGATAGACCACGTTTTTCACTCCGACGACTGGGATATGCTCTTCCCAAATGCCCACCTCCAGGCCATCTCCACGGCCTGCTTAGACCACGCACCGCTATACCTTCATGGATGTGTTGACAATCCAAGGAAATCGTCCTTCAAGTTTGAGGAGTTCTGGTTGCGCCTCCCTGGCTTCCACGAGGCCGTCTCCATGGCTTGGAACAAGCCCGTCCAGGCTCATGACGCGATCCGCAGGATACACATCAAGATTTGTAGGACTACGAAGGCCTTGCATATGTGGCAGAAGGAGAAGGTCGGTGTTCTTAACACCCACATCTCGGTGGCGAAAGAGATCATTGGTGGCTAGATGTTGTAGAAGAGGGACAGACCCTCTCTGAGTCTAAAAGGGAGCTTCCGCGTTAGCTTAAGGCGTCCTACCTTGGTCTCCTCGCCATTCAGAAAATCAAGTTCATGCAGCGTTCGAGACTAATCTGGATCAGGCTTAGTGACGCCACCACCAAGCTCTTTCACGCTCGGGCAAATGGCAGAAGACACAAGAACTTCATCCAATCCATCAGGACCAACACCGGGCTGGCGATTACCAAGGAAGATAAGGAGCAAGCTCTCCTTGATCACTTCCAGGAGCACCTCGCAACGGCCACGCAATGGACGAAACGCATAGTTTGGGAGAACATCAGAATCCAACACCACGATCTTTCGGAGTTGGACGCCCCTTTCGATGAGGATGAAATTAAGGAGGCAGTTTTTTCCTTACCTTCGGTCAAAGCACCCGACCCAGACGATTTTATCGGTACCTTCTTCAAGTCCTGTTGGGAGATCATCAAGACTGACATCGTGAATGCAATCATGCAACTGGCTAGCCTACGCGGCGATTGCGTGGGCCTGATAAATTCGGCAAACATTATCCTGCTACCCAAAAAGGCAAACACCACCTGGATTGGGGACTACCGTCCAATCAGCCTGATTCATAGCATTTCCAAGATCTTCTCCAAGCTGTTGGCAAACCGTCTAGCTCCGATGCTCCCTGCGCTAGTCTCCAATTGTCAGAGCGCCTTTGTGAAGAAGCGATGCATCCATGATAACTTCTTGCATGTTCAAAACTTGGTGAAGGAGCTGCACCGCACTCAAATGCTCGGCCTCTTCCTCAAACTGGACATCTCAAAGGCTTTTGACTCCGTGGGCTGGGCCTACCTGCTGGAGGTGCTTCAGCAACTCGGGTTCAGTCAGCACCGGCGGGACTGGATTTGCATGACCCTCGCAACATCTTCCTCCAGGATCCTGTTGAATGGGGACCCGGGCACCCCTTTCGCTCATGCATGCGGCCTGCGTCAGGGTGACCCCATTTCTCTGATGCTATTCATCCTAGCCATCAACACTCTCCAGCTTATGCTCCGTGCGGCCTCTCTGGAGGGGATCCTCAAGCCGATCAAGGCTCGTTCGGCTACATGCAGAATCTCCCTCTATGCCGATGATGCTGGCATCTTCATCAATCCGGACAAGGATGAGATCGACGCCATCACAATGATCCTTGCCTGTTTTGGCGAGGCTTCGGGCCTCATCACCAACGTAACCAAGATGAAAGTGTTCCCCATCCGCTGTCACGGGCTCGATCTTACAAACATCCTTTCAGGCTTCCCCGTGAAGATTGCCTCCTTCCCCCCCAAAGTACCTGGGCCTCCCCCTCCATACTGGGCGGCTCAAAAGAGCGGACCTCGAACCTCTCTTCGACAAGGCAATGGGCATACTGCCAGGGTGGAAGGGCAAAAACCTCGCTAGGCCTGGAAGGGTCTCCCCGGCAAAGTATGTCTTGTGCGCTATCGCCACACACCACCTCACTGCATTCCCCTCCCGGTTTGGGCAAAGCACAAGCTCAGCAAGATTTCACGAAATTTCATCTGGAGCGGCGGCAACTTTGAAACGCATCTGGGGGTCACTCCCTGGTCAACTGGAAGACGGTGTGCAGGCCGAAGGCCCTTGGTGGGCTCGGGATCACGGACCTCGAGAGATTTGGCAGGGCTCTTCGCCTGCGCTGGCCTTGGCTCATGTGGACTGACCCCAACCGGCAGTGGGTGGGCTCCGCCCTACCCTGCGCTGAGGTGGACATGGCGCTGTTCAGGGCTTCCACCACCATCGCGCTGGGGAACGGCCGAAAATCTTTGTTCTAGCATGACGACTGGACGGGAAAGGGCCCTCTGCGATTGCTTTCCCCCAAGCTTTACACCATCGCCACGAGAAAGCAGAGATCGGTCATGAAGGAGTTTCAGGACAATAACTGGATCAGATCAGTCGCCAGACTAAACACACCAACACAGCTGCAGGAGTTCATTACGCTGGCAACTCTGGCTTCGCAAACCATGCTGACCCCAGACCGCGAAGACATCATCTCTTGGCGTTGGACCCCAAACGGCACCTACTCCTCTGCCTCAGCTTACACGGCCCAGTTCTGCAGATCCTTCCCCAGGTTCACGACATCCAAGATTTGGGAGGCCCATGCAGAACCAATGTGCAAACTCTTCTCTTGGCTGGTCCTCCATGGGAAAATCCTAACGACAGACATGCTAGCTATTCGTGGCTGGCCACATGACCCTATCTGTCCTCTCTGCCTGCGGGCACTGGAAACTGCTAACCACTTGTGCAAGGACTGTGTGTTCGCAGTGCCAGTTTGGTCGCATGTACAATGATGGACTGGGGACGCGCCGGCGGCCCCGATGGCAACGCCGCCTGCCATGAGTATCTCTGAATGGTGGGAGTTGCTCATCGCCCCGCTCTCCAAGGAAGATAGTCGACGTCGCAGCGGTCGCTTCCTCTACACCATCTGGAATATATGGAAGGAGCGTAACTGTCGCATCTTCAACGGGATCCGCCTAACTCATGTGGAGGTGGCTGCCCTCGCGTTCGACGACATAAGACAGAGGGCCATGGCCTTCGGCAGGGCCCAAGTGGTGATCGGTATTGGCTGACCCGTAAGCTAATGCGTTTTGTAGGGGTTTTCGTCAGGTTCCTTAGAAAAACCTGTCACCTTTGTACATATAACCCTCTCTTTTCCATCTGAAATGAAAAGGCAATGCTCCTGCCGGTTCCTCGAAAAAAATGAACATGACTTACCCATCTACTATAAGCTATAGGATAGATTATACCTGCTTCCAGAAGTTTTAACATTTCTGTTCTTACCACTTCCTTCATTTTCGGATTTAACCAATGTTGGTGATCAACAACGGGTTTAGCATCAGGTTCCATATTAATCTTGTGCTGACATAGAGTGGGACTAATGCCCTTTAAATCATCAAGAATATATCCAATGGCAGCTCGGTGCTTCCTTAGAACTTTTAATAATCTTTCTTCTTCATGTTCTGAAAGGTTAGCACTAATAATAACAGGATATATCTTCTTCTCATAAAGATAAGCATATTTCAAAGTGTTTGGCAATTGTTCTAATTCAAACACAAGATCACCTTTAGGTGGAGGAGGACCTCCTAGAGTTTCAATAGGCAAATTGTGTTTAAGCAGAGGACGTTGTGCAAAGAAAATCTTATTTGTTCCATTTCTTTCATGCATATGTAAATCATTTTCATGGTCTAGTAGATATTGTTCTAGAGGATCAGTAGGAGGCACAACAATAGAATCAAGACCAATTATTTCATCCTTAATAGGCAATTCTTTTTTATGAGGTTTTCTACTAAACTTGGAAAAATTAAACTCATGAGACTCATCACCAAAGCTAACACCGACAATTTTTTCTCGCAATCTATTTTAGCATTAACGGTGTTCAAGAAAGGTCTACCAAAGATAATGTGACAAAATTCATCTTGTGGGTAACCAAGAACAAGAAAATCAGTAGGGTATTTTATTTTCCCACACAATACTTCAACATCTCTAACAATCCCAATTGGTGATATAGTATCTCTATTAGCAAGTTTAATAGTAACATCTATGTCTTCTATCTCCGCGAGTGCTATGTCATTCATAATTTCTTGATATAAGGTAAAGGGAATAGCACTCATGCTAGCACCTATGTCGCATAAACCATGATAATAGTGATCTCCTATTTTAACTGAGGCAACGAGCATGCCAACAACATGTCTATGTTTATCCTTTTTATCGGATTTGGCAATTCTAGCAGCTTCTTCACAGAAGTAAATAACATGCCCATCTATATTTTCTTCCTGGATATAATTAACCATAGAAACACTAGGTTCTACTTTGATTCATCAGGTTTAGGTGTTCTATTATAACTTTTGTTGACCATAGTTGAAACTTTAGCATGTTCCATGATCCTAACAGGGAAAGGTGGTTTCTCAATATAAGCAGTAGGAACAACTGGATCAACATTATAAATAATAGTTACCTCTTTAGCTAGTATCAGTTCTTTAATTTCTTCTTTAATAGGTGGGTGATATTTAAGCCACTTCTCCTTGGGGAGATCAACATGAGTAGCAAATGATTCACAAAAGGAGGCTACTATGTCAGAGTCAAGTCCATATTTAGTGCTAAACTTTTGAAAAGCATCGGTATTCATAAAAGATTTAACACAATCAAAGTTAAGCTTAATACATGACTCTTTACCTTCATCGAGTTCCCAATCTTCTGAGTTGCATTTAATTATTTCCAAAATATCCCACTGGAATTCAATAGTCTTCTTCATAAAAGAACCAGCACAAGAAGTATCAAGCATGGATCGATCATTATGAGAAAGTTGAGCATAAAAATTCTGGATAATAATTTCTCTTGAGAGCTCATGATTCAGGCATGAATATAACATTGACTTAAGCCTCCCCCAAGCTAGAGCGATACTTTCTCAATCACGAGGCCAAAAATTATATATGTAATTCTGATCACGATGAACTAGATGCATAGGATAATTTTTTTGGTGAAACTCCAATTTCAATCGATTCCAATTCCAAGATCCAATATCATCGCATAGCCTATACCATGCCAATGCTTTTCCCTTAAAAGATAAAGGGAAAACCTTCTTATTAACTTCATCTCCGGGTAAACCAGCAAGATTAAACAATCCATAAATTTCTTCCACATATATCAAGTGCATATCAGGATGTTCGGTTCCATCTCCTGCAAAAGGATTATCTAGCAGTTGTTCTATCATACCCAAAGGAATTTCATATTCAATATTTTCAGTAGGTGCATTAGGTTGAGGGGTAACTAATTGTGGCTCCGGTCGAGGTGAAGATACCTCGAACAAACCCCTGAAAGGATTGTTTTCTATAGTAATAAGTGACAATAAATTTCAGCACGTAGTAATAATTTTTCCTTACCAATTTACACTTACCAAGAGCGCTTAACTCCCCGGCAACGGTGCCAGAAAATAGCCTTGATGACCCACAAGTATATGGGATCAATCGTAGCCTTCTCGGTAAGAGTATCAAACCCAACGAGGAGCAGAAGGGAATGATAAGTGCTTTCGGCAAGGTAATGTCTACAAGTGCTGAAATTGTAAGTAACAGAGTAGTTTGATAGCAAGATAATTTATAATTAGCAAGTAACGATAGTAGTAACAAAAGTGTAGAAAGGTAGCACAATCCTTTTGAGGCAAAGGACAGGCCAAAACGGTCTCATATAATAAGCAAAGCGTTCTTGAGGGTACACAAGAGAATTTCATCATGATTAACCCCCTGGCAAGCATCCGCAACTACGAGAAAAATATTATTGGTACACAAGAGAATTTCAGCATATAATAAAACGGTCTCATGTTGATTCGACTCGTGTTCGCTACTTTGATAATTTGATATGTGGGTGGACCGGTTCTTAGGTGGTGTTCTTACTTGAACAAAACTCCTACTTATGATTAACCCCCTGGCAAGCATCCGCAACTACGAGAAAAATATTAAGAATAAATTCTAACCATAGCATTAAACTTGTGGATCCAATCGGTCCCTTACAAAATAGCGCATAAACTAGGGTTTAAGCTTCTGTCACTCTCGCAACCCATCATCTAATAACTACTCCACAATGCATTCCTTTAGGCCCAAATATGGTGAAGTGTCATGTAGTCGGCATTCACATGACACCAATAAGGGAATCACAACATACATACTATCAAAATATCAAACACATATCAAGTTCACATGATTACTTGCAACAAGATTTCTTCCGTGACCTCAAGAAAAAAAGTAACTAATCACAAGTGATAAACATGCTCAAGATCAGAGGGGTATTAAATAGAATAATGGATCTGAACATATAATCTTCCACCAAATAAACCATATAGTAATCAACTACAGGATGTAATCAACACTACTAGTCACCCACATGAACCAATCTATAGTTCCGGTACAAAGATTGAACACAAGAGATGAACTAGGGATTGAGAGCAGATGGTGCTGTTGAAGATGTTGATGGATATTTCCCTCCCCAAGATGGGAGAGTTGGTGGTGATGATGATGACGATGATTTCCCCCTCCGGGAGGGAAGTTCCCCTAGCGGAATCGCTCCGCCGGGGGGCAAAAGTGCTCCTGCCCAAGTTCCGCCTCGAGACGGTGGCTCTCCATCTCGAAAGTCCTCTCCTTATTTTTTTCTAGGTCAAAATGACTTATATACTAGAATATGAGCACCGGAGGTGGGCTTGGCTGAGCACAACCCACCAGGGCACGCTTGGGGGCCAGGCGCGCCCTCCGGTGGTTATTTGCTCCAGTATTTCTTATTTATTCCATAAAAAATCCTCATGAAGTTTCAGCCCATTTGGAGTTGTGCAGAATAGGTGGCCTAACATAGCTTTTCTAGGTCCAGATTTACAGCTGCCAGAATTCTCCCTCTTTATGTGTACCTTGCATATTATGAGAGAAAAGGCATTAGAATTACTCCAAAAGGCATTATTATGCATTAAAACATTATAAATAACAGTAGGTAAACATGATGCAAAATGGACATATCAGTATCTAGGGTTAGAAGGTGGGTATCTTAGCATGGAGACGGTAGGAGAAGTCTTGGAGTATACGACAAGTCTTCGACAGATGCAGTCTTGATTACGCCATGTCGTGCAGCTTCAGAATCCACCTCAATAAGAATGATGGCCCATCAGCCCAATCCGAGGAGCATGGGCCGGCTAGGTTAGTACCCCCTAGTTCAGGACACCGTCACTTGGGTATCCTTGAATATTACCTTGGGGTGCCTTGGGCATCCCAAGCTTAGGTCTTGCCACTCCTTATTCCTTCATCCATCGTGATCTCGCCCAAAACTTGAAAACTTCAGCACACAAAACTCAACAGAAACCTCGTTAGATCCATTAGTATAATAAGGAAATCATAAACTTTAGGTACTGTTATGAACCCATTCATATTTTATTATTGCATAACACCCACTGTATTCTAACTTCTCCATGACTTGTACCCCATGATATAATTGATAGTATCATTTAAACAAGCAAACTATGCAATAAAAACAGAATCTGTGTAAAATAGAAGAGTCTGTAATGATCTGAACAAAGAATATACTTATGTAACTCCAAAAAATCTTAAAAATTATGACAACATGGGCACTTTGTATCTAAGTAATTTGTAAAAAACAGAATTTATCAAGTTCCAGTGAATTATAAAAATTCCAATAATGGGCGCAAAATTTTCTATTTTTTCACAGAACCAAAGCAACTATCAATCAAATCATCCCAAAGGCTTTACTTGGCACAAACACTAATTAAAACATGAAAACACAATCATAACAATAGCACAATTATGTGAACACTTGAAAACAGAAATAAAAACAAGAAAAATAAGATAACTATTGGGTTTCCTCCCAACAAGCATTATTGCCTTATGCCCCTAGCTAGGCGTAAGGCATTGTTGCAAGTATTATCATCTTTAGCTTCCACGGATCTAGCAGTACCTATCTTCCCTCTTTCTATTTTACCCTCCTTGCGATTATCAATAATATGAACTAAATGATCAAGTTTGGGAGTGAGAGTTTTTAATTCAGCTTTCAAAACACAAAACGTATCAACATTTTGTTCCAAGGTATCAAATATCCTATTTTGTGATACCACATTACCATTTATTTTAGTGGAAAGGTTAACAACCCTCCAAAATTGGATTTCATACTAGTTTTAGTTTCTTTTATTAACTCAGTTTGATGGTAGCTTACTAGTATGGTGGGTTCAATAGTTTATATCTTTGGTTGTCCATATACACTTTTCATCTTTTCATTGCTGTCAAAGCGTTGTTTCCAAGGAAATCTTTTTCAAACTTAGAATTCAAGACACGTCTATGAGCTAAGGATAGACCAACATAAAAGCTTCTAAGAAGTAACTTGATATGACTCTTGGTATTACCTCTCATTTGTATTTCTAGTAATCTATCCCAAGCTTCCTTCAAAGATTCATCATTTAGTTGTTTAAAATTCAAAATCCCTGAGCCTTCCCTTGACATAAGGAGGAAAAGGCATATCGGGGAGGAGAACTGGCCATAATGGCAAAGCAAGCAAGCAAACGAGAAAAATAAAAAAGCAATTTTTTTGTGTTTTTGTATTTTTATCAAAAGTGGGGGAGATGAAAACAAGAGGCAAAGGCAAATAAAAAGTAGATCAAGTAGATGATAGTTTGTTTATAGGTACTTGATATGTTTTGATGATGTTTCCCCCGCAACGATGCTAGAAACTATTCCTGCTACTTGTGCGTTGCGTTGGGACTTTCGCCGAAGAAGAGGGAAGATGCAGTATAGATGCAAAAGCAAATACTTGCACCCAATGCGGGAAAGATGGTTGTCAATCCCCTTGAACTTGTTACTTGCAAGTATCAAATCTTGTATAGGTATATGGATAAATTGCAAAACAAAATAAAAGAGAGAAAGTTGCAGCAAAGGAATTTAGTTTTTATAATATGATTAACATAGACTTGGGAGCCATAGTTTTCACTAGAGGGTTCTCTCTTGAACACATAGCATACGATGGGTGAACAAATTATTGCTGGGCAATTGATAGAAAAACGCATAGTTATGACAATATCCATGGCAATGATCATGTATATAGGCATAACGTCTGAGACAAGTAGACCGGCTCGTGTCTGAATCTACTACTATTACTCCACCAATCGACCGCTATCCAACATGCATCTATGGTATTAAGTTCTTGAAAATGGAGTAACGCCTTAAGCAAGATGACATGACGAGGACAAAGTAAACCCAATCAATACGAATAAACCCCACTGTTTTACCCTTAATAGCAACAATACAAATATGCGTCTTGTCCCCTTCTGTCATTGGGATATAGAGCACCACAAGATTTAACCTATCACAAAGCACCTCTCCCACTTAAGATAAATCAATCTACTTGGTCAAAATAAATGGATAGATCGGAGCAAAATACAAAGAAATAAAAATCATGTAGAATAAAGTTCAGAAAAGACTCAATTACTTCTCATGAATATTCATATCATAAAGCCACCATTCACCATATCCCAACAAACGCACCGCAAAAGAAGATTACATCGGATAAAAGTCTAAGAAAATCGAGGAGAACATGGTATTGTAAATCAAAGAGACAAGAAGCCATCTAGCTACTAGCTATCGACCTGTAGGTCTGAGGTGAACTACTCATGCTTCAGAAGGCAGCAAGTATGATGTAGAAGCCCTCTGTGATCGATTTCCCTTCTGGGAGAGTACCAAAAAAGGCCTCCAGATGGGATCACGGAAGAACTGAAGCTTGCGGCAGCGGGAGAAGTGTTTCAAGTGGCTCTTTGTTGGTTTGGGAATATTTGGGAATTTATAGAAGTGGAATTAGGTCAAACAGAGTTGTGTGCGGCTCACAAGCTCAAGGGGCGCCCCCACCCCCCCCTCAAACTTGTATCTCTCTCGTATCTTGTCTGGTCTCCTCCCGAACCATCGGCGGTCCCTTCTGGTCTAGAAAAAAAAATAGTCCAAAGATTTTTTTTCCATTTGGACTTCGTTTGATATTGATTTTCTGAAAAGCAAAAAACAACAACTGGTACTGGGCACTAGGTTAATAGGTTAATCCCAAAAATGATATAAAATAGCATATAAATGCATATAAAACATCCAAGATTGATAATATAATAGAATGGAACAATCAAAAAGTATAGATACGTTGGAGACGTATCAAACCTGACCACTTTGCACTTCTTGGCAGCAAGCAACAACTCCATATTGTGGATGGAGTTCTCCGCCCAGATTGGGTCGATGGTGTACACCACTAAGAGCTCCGTGAACCTTCTCTAGGTGTCCAGTAAGGCATGCAAGGTGTGTCAGGGAACCCAGTATTTCAAAAAAATTCCTACGATCACGCAAGATCTATCTAGGAGATGCATAGCAATGAGACGGGGAGAGTGTGTCCACGTACCCTCGTAGGCCGAAAGTGGAAGCGTTTAGTAACGTGGTTGATGTAGTCGAACGTCTTCACAATCCAACCGATCCAAGTACCGAACGTACGGCACCTCCATGTTCAGCACACGTTCAACACGATGATGTCCCTCGAGCTCTTGATCCAGTTGAGGATGAGGGAGAATTCCGTCAGCACGATGACATGTTGACGGTGATGATGAAGTTACCGGCGCAGGGCTTCGCCTAAGCACTATGACGATATGACCGAGGTGGTAAACTGTGGAGGGGGCATCGCACACGGCTAAGAGATTGTCTGTTGTGCTTTGGGGTGCCCCCCGCCCACGTATATAAATGAGGGGGGAGGAGGAGGCCGGCCATAGGGGGGCGCGCGCCATAGGGTAGTCCAACTAGGATTCCCAATCCTAGTTGGAGTCCCCTTCCTTTCCAAGAGAGGGAGAGAGGGAAGGAGGAGGAAGAGACAAGGAAAGAGGGAGGCGCTGCCCCCTCCCTAGTCCAATTTGGACTGGCCATGGGGGGGCGGCCTCTCTTGCGGCCATCCTCTCCTTTCAACTAAGGCCCATGAAGGCCCATTAACTTCCCGGGGGGGGGGGGGTTCCGATAACCCCCGGTACTATGAAACTTATCTGAAACTTCCTGAAACCATTCCGGTGTCCGAATGCAACCTTCCAATATATGAATCTTTACCTCTCGACCATTTCGAGACTCCTCTCATGTTCGTGATCTCATCCGGGACTCTGAACCAACTTCAGTCATCAAATCACATAACTTATAATACAAATCGTCATCGAACGTTAAGCGTGCGGACCCTACGGGTTCGAGAACTATGTAGACATGACTGAGGCACATCTCCGATCAATAACCAATAGCGGAACCTGGATGCTCATATTGGTTCCTACATATTCTACGAAGATCTTTATCGGTCAAACCTCATAACAACATACGTCATTCCCTTTGTCATCGGTATGTTACTTGCCCGAGATTCGATAGTCGGTATCATCATACCTAGTTCAATCTCGTTACCGGCAAGTCTCTTTACTCGTTTCATAATGCATCATCTCGTAACTAACTCATTAGTCACATTGCTTACAAGGCTCATAGTGATGTGCATTACCGAGAGGGCCCAGAGATACCTCTCTGATACACGGAGTGACAAATCCTAATCTCGATCTATGCCAACTCAACAAACACCATCGGAGACACCTATAGAGCATCTTTATAATCACCCAGTTATGTTGTGACGTTTGATAGCACACAAGGTGTTCGTCCTGTTGGGGAACACAGTAATTTCAAAAAAATCCTACGCACACGCAAGATCATGGTGATGCAGAGCAACGAGAGGGAAGAGTGTTGTCTACGTACCCTCTTAGACCGTAAGCGGAAGCGTTATGACAACGTGGTTGATGTAGTCATACGTCTTCACGATCGACCGGTCCTAGCACCGAAGGTACGACACCTCCGCGATCTACACACGTTCGGCTCGGTGACATCCCACGAACTCACGACCAGTAGAGTGTGGAGGGAGAGCTTCGTCAGCACGACGGCGTGGTGATGGTGATGATGATGCTATCGGAACAGGGCTTCGCCTAAGCACTACTATTATATGACCGAGGTGGATTATGGTGGAGGGGGGCACCGCACACGGCTAAGAGATCAATGATCAACTTGTGTGTTCTAGGGTGCCCCCTGCCCCCGTATATAAAGGAGCAAGGGGGAGGCCGGCCGGCCAAGGGGCGCGCCTAGGAGCAGGACTCCCCTTTTCCTAGTCCAACTAGGAAGGGGAAAGTGTCGGTGTTCTGCGAACGGGGGTCCCCAGACTTGCCTGCCCACGGCCCACGGCGTGGCTTTGCTAGCAGGCCTGTATGGCCCATCTTCATCAACAAGGCATTCAAGACCTTCGCGAGGGGCCAAGCCTCGCGAGGCGGACGATGCAAGACCTCCTCAGGAGCGACCTCGCTAGGCAGGCTCGTGAGGGGCGGCGAGATCAAGGCAGGCAACCTCGCGAGGTTCTCGTGACGTGAGTAGTGACGATCGAGACCAGGCGGGTGCCAGCGCGCGCAGCGTCCTTGTTTCCTCTTTGGTGCTAAGGGGGCAAGCACAGGCACGGAGTACCGAGGCATCAAGCAAAGGTTTCCATATTGGTGCAACAAGACCAAGACCAAAAGGACGACAAGATGGAGGTCACCATGGAGCCCAAGGCGACGTCACCACCAGAGCCTTTTGCAGGCGGAGACCACTTTTGTCAGGATAAGATGTACTAGTTGTCCCCTTTCAAATTGGCCGTTGTTGGCTCCCTTCCCGCTCAATATTTTGGGAGAGGACCATGGCCTCTATACATAGGACTAGCCACCACCATAGCTAGGGCGACATGATCGAAAAGAGAGAAGCCTGAGCTGATCAAATCCACACACACACAAGTTCGCCAAGCACAAGAACACCTCAACCTCAGGAGGCTGTTCTTCCCCTTGTACTGTTCATCATCAGCCCAAGAGGCAATCCACCACCACCACACTGGAGTAGGGTATTACACCACAACGGTGGCCCGAACTAGTATAAATCTCGTGTCCTTTGTGTTGCGAGTTCGTCGAGTTAGTTTGTAAGATCTTAGCTGAGTTAGGACGTGGATCGGTAGGGGGGGTCTTTGCGCACAGCCCAGTGTTCGAACCTTAAGGGTTTTGCCGGAACCCGTGATCCGACATTTGGCGCGCCAGGTAGGGGTGCGCCGAAGCTTCCCTTCCGTCACTCCTTGTCACGCCGCTTCATCGTCTCCATGGCGGACGCATGCCGCACCCGCGTCGAGCGTCGAGCTGCCCTCGCCACCCACGTTGCTCGGACGGCCCTTGTCGGTGGGCACCCCATCGCTCTCCATCGTCTGCCGCCAACACCGCCCCCGGCCTGGTGGGGAACGAGCACCAAGCATCCTCGCTGCACCCTTTAGTGCGACAGGACGGCCACACCGCCACTCCATCACTGACTCCTGCTAGTTCGCCATCTCACGCTCGTCGCGTTCCCATGGACGCATGGGCCGCGCTCCTCATGGCGCACGAGATCATGTGCTACCGCCAAGTCGACAACCTCTACGAGGATTGGCTTGACCGCATCGCCGAGCTTGTCCGTCCCGCGGGAGGCTCCCTTGCGCCGTCCCACTCTCTGCCTCGCCCTCCGCCGGCCACGGGCGACGCAGCTCATGAAGCACCTCCATCACCTCTGCACCAAGACGATGCCTAGCGCCAAGGCACGCAGCTCCACGGTACGACCCACCGCGTCCAGCGCCCGCGCATGAAGAAAGAAGCTGTCAAGAAGTCCCTCGACCGCAAGTGAACGCTCCGCCACTCCTCGCACTGCCGTGCCAGGATCGTTTGCTGTGCAAGGCCCCGCACCGCTTGCCGTAGCGGCGCGCGGGAGCCAAGACCAAGTTCCACCTCCAAGGCAGGCCCCAGTGAGCACGGCCGGCTGCCGCGCCTTCACCCCCGACCTGCGTAGCATCGCCTGGCCGGGCAAGTTCAAGCCAGATATGCCTCCTCGCTACGACGGCACCCCTCACCCCGTGAAGTTCATGCAGCTCTACGAGCTGAGCATCGAGGCGGCCAACAGCGACGAGAAAGTCATGGCGAACTGGTTTCCCATGGCCCTCAAGGATGGCGCCTGCTCCTGGCTCCTGAACCTGCCTCTAGGCTCGATTTCCTCCTGGGACAAGATGCGCAACCACTTCATCACAAACTCCCAGGGCACTCGCGACTGCCCCTGGTCGCAGGTGACCTGCGCCGCATCAAGCAACAACCAGGAGAGATCCTACAGAAGTACATCTAGCGCCTCAACAACGCGCGAATCAAGATCCCCGAGGTGACCGACGAGGCCATCTTCTCAGCGTTCTCCGACGGCGTCCGCGACGTCCAGATGAAGGAGGAGCTCACCATCCATGAGGAGCTGTGCACGACCTTGGAGCTGTTCAACATCGCGACCAAGTGTGCAAGAGCTGAGGAGGGGCACCTCTCCCTCCTCGAGCTCCCTGCTGTGGACCCAGAGGAGAAGAAGACCAAGGCCAAGGACGTGAAGTGCAAAGGAGTGGCCGTGCTCGTGGGAGAACTAGACACCAAGCACGGCAAAGACCAGCCCGAGTCATCCAAGGGCAGCCGACCATTCTGCGCCTTCCATAACCTGCATACCCACAACACCAGTGACTGTCAAGAGCTCAGAGCCATTCGAGAAGGACGCTTTGGTCGACGCCCCGAGCGCAGCGACCGGGGCTACGACCGAGTAGGAGGACGTGGTGGCGGACGCTGGGACGACCGTGGCCCACACCAGGAGTGGCGCGAGCGACCTCGTGAGGACCGCTGGCAGGATCAGCCTCGCGAAGGCGCCTGGAGGGACCAGCCTCATGAGGATCGTCCTCATGGCAACGTTGGCCTTCCTCCACTACCGCCACCACCCAGAAGGAATGATGACCATCATCAAGATGAGGGGGCTGGGGGCTTCCAGGTGTCGGTGTCAAAACCGGCGGATCTCGGGTAGGGGGTCTCGAACTGTGCGTCTAAGGTTGATGGTAACAGGAGACAGGGGACACGATGTTTACCCAGGTTTGGGCCCTCACTATGGAGGTAATACCCTACTTCCTGCTTGATTGATCTTGATGAATAGGAGTGTTACAAGAGTTGATCTACCACGAGATCATCATGGCTAAACCCTAGAAGTCTAGCATGTATGACTATGGTATTGAGTATCCCCCTCCGGACTAAGTCCTCGGTTTATATAGACACCGGGGGGATCTAGGGTTACATAGAGTCGGTTACATAATATGGAATCTTCATAGTTGTTCCCCAATCTTGCCTTCCACGCCAAGGAGAGTCCCATCCGGACATGGGTACAGTCTTCGGTCTTCATATCTTCACAGCCCATCAGTCCGGCCCATAGATAACAAGCCGGACACCCGAGGACCCCTTAGTCCAGGACTCCCTCAGTAGCCCTTGAACCTGGCTTCAATGACAAGCTATCCGGCGCATAGTGCTCTCTTCGGCATTGCAAGGCGGGTTCCTCCTTCCGAACTCCCGAATAGTCTTCAGACAAATTGATTGTGTCCAAACCTGTAACACACACCGCACACAACCATAGAGAGAATATGATAACACACGAGTCCCATCCGCTGACAACTTCAGTAACGTGACGTGATACACCTCCATCGTATCTACTTTTCCAAACACTTTTGCCCTTGTTTTGGACTCTAACTTGTATGATTTGAATGGAACTGACCTGGACTGACGTTGTTTTCAGCAGAATTACCTTGGTATTGTTTTATGTGCAGAAAGCAAATATTCTCGGAAAGTCCTGAAACTCCACCGAATACCTTAGAAAAAATGATAAAAAATCCTCACCAAATATGAAGACCAGGGGGGCCCACACCCTTTCCACGAGGGTGGGCCCCCCCTAGGGCACGCCTCCCTACATCGTGGGCCCCTTGTTGACCCTCCGACGCCAACTCCAACTCTATATATTTGCTTTCGGAGAGAAAAAATCAGAGAGAAGAAATCATCGCGTTTTACGATACGTAGCCGCCGCCAAGCCCCAAAACCTCTCGGGAGGGCTGATCTGGAGTCCGTTCGGGGCTTCGGAGAGGGGGATTCGTCGCCGTCATCATTATCAACCATCCTCCATCACCAATTTCATGATGCTCACCGCTGTGCGTGAGTAATTCCATCGTAGGCTTGCTGGACGGTGATGGGTTGGATGAGATTTATCATGTAATCGAGTTAGTTTTGTTAGGGTTTGATCCCTAGTATCCACTATGTTCTAAGATTGATGTTGCTATGACTTTGCTATGCTTAATGCTTGTCACTAGGGCCCGAGTGCCATGATTTCAGATCTGAACCTATTATGTTTTCATGAATATATGTGAGTTCTTGATCCTATCTTGCAAGTATATAGCACCTACTATGTGTTATGATCCGGCAACCCCGAAGTGACAATAATCGGGACCACTCCCGGTGATGACCATAGTTTGAGGAGTTCATGTATTCACTATGTGCTAATGCTTTGTTCCGGTTCTCTATTAAAAGGAGGCCTTAATAACCCTTAGTTTCCAATAGGACCCCACTGCCATGGGAGGGTAGGACAAAAGATGTCATGCAATTCTTTTCCATAAGCACGTATGACTATATACGGAATACATGCCTACATTACATTGACGAACTGGAGCTAGTTCTGTGTCACCCTATGTTATGACTGTTACATGATGAACCGCATCCGGCATAATTATCCATCACTGATCTGGTGCCTACGAGTTTTCCATATACTGGTTTACGCTTATTTACTTTCCCGCTGCTACTGTTACAATCACTACAAAATACCAAAAACATTACTTTTGCTGTCTTTACTTTTGTTGCCGTTACCACCACTATCATATTACTGTGCTACTAAATACTCTGCTGCAGATACTAAGTTTTCAGGTGTGGTTGAATTGACAACTCAGCTGCTAATGCCTGAGAATATTCTTTGGCTCCCCTTGTGTCGAATCAATAAATTTGGGTTAAATACTCTACCCTCGAAAACTATTGCGATCCCCTATACTTGTGGGTTATCAAGACCTTTTTCTGGCGCCGTTGCTGCGGAGCATAGCTCTATTCTTTGAGTCACTTGGGATTTATATCTGCTGCACACTATGAGGAACTTGAGAGATCCAAAAACCACGATCTATCCCTCAACTACGAGGGGAGGTAAGGAACTGCCATCTAGCTCTGCACTTGATTCACCTTCTGTTATGAGTAAGTTAGCGACACCTACACCTGCTTCTGCTATTCGTTCTGATATGTCGCATGTTATTGATGATGCCACTTCTACTATGCATGATACTTATGATGAAACTGCTTCTATGCCTGATACTACTGTGCCCCTTAGTGAATTTCTTGAAGAACAAATTGCTAGGGCTAGAGAAAGAGAAATTGATGAAACTGAATACGATAATGATAGTGATGATGAAAATATGCCTGTTATTCCTGAAGGTTATCTTTTTGATAAAGATTCTTCTTTAGCTATTTTAGCCTGCAAAGATAGATATGAGCTTAAAAGGTTATTGATTAAATGGAACAAAGAATCACTTAGAGATAAAATGACACCTGATCCTGCTTTTGCAACTTCACCTATATGTGTTCCTAATAAGGATTATGAATTCTCAGTTGATCCAGATATAATTACTTTGGTTGAATCTGATCCTTTTTATGGCTATGAATCTGAAACTGTTGTGGCACATATTACTAAGTTAAATGATATAGCTGCCCTGTTCACTAATGATGAGAGATCGCGTTACTTCTATATAATCAAAATATTTCCATCCTCATTAAAGGGTGATGCTAAGATATGGTTTAATTCTCTTGATCCTGGTTGTGTGCGTAGTCCCCAGGATATGATTTATTACTTCTTTGCTAAATATTTCCCTGCTCATAAGAAACAAGCTGCTTTGAGGGAAATATACAATTTCGTGCAAATTAAAGAAGAGAGTCTCCCGCAAGCTTGGGGGAGGCTTCTCAAGTTACTTAATGCTTTGCCTAATCATCCTCTTAAGAAACCCAAAATACTTGATATCTTTTATAATGGACTAACCGATGCTTCCAGAGATTACCTGGATAGTTGTGCTGGTTCTCTTTTCAGGGAAAGAACACCGGATGAAGCTGAAATTCTATTGAATAATATGTTGACAAATGAAAATAATTGGGCACCTCCTGAGCCAGCTCCCGCTCCAATTACTGAGCCTATTCCTAAACCAACTCCAAAGAAGAGAGGTGTTCTATTTCTCAGTCCCGAAGATATGCAAGAGGCAAAGAAATCTATGAAAGAAAAAGGTATTAAAGCCGAAGATGTTAAGAATTTACCTCCTATTGAATAAATACATGGTCTTAATCTACCGGCTGTCGAAGAAACATATGAACTTGATCACTTATTTACTGAAGAACCTCCTGATCCTGATATCCCGACACAGGTAGTAAAGGTAAATTATCTCTCTAGATTTGATGAAGGTGATATCCCTCACTATAAGTCTGCTAGGAAATGCTTTGATGAGTTTGATAATTTTATTGTCAAACAAGAAAATTTCAATGCTTATTTTGGTAGACAATTGAAATATGATTCCGATATAATTAAATACTTGGGTGATTATATGGCTAATATTAGAGGTGAACTTAAACTTGTTAGCAAACATGCTTCTATGGTTACCACTCAAGTAGAACAAGTACTTAAAGCTCAAAAAGAATTGCTCCATGAAATGAATAATAAGAAAAATGATTATGTTGTTAGAGTGGCTACTAGAACTGGTAGAATGTCTCAGGAACCTTTGTATCTTGAAGGCCACCCTAAGAGAATCGAGCAAGATTCTCAGAGAAATAATATTGATGTTCCTAGTTCTTCTAAGAAGAAGAAAAAGAAAAATGATAGAACTGTGCAAACTTCTAGTGAACCTATTACTGAACCACCTAATAATCCAAATGATATCTCTATGTCTGATGCTGAAACGCAATCTAGTAATGAACATGAACCTAGTGAAAATATTAATGATGATGTTCATGATGATGCTCAACCTAGTAATGATAATGATGTAGAAATTGAACCTGCTATTGATCTTGATAACCCACAATCAAAGAATCAACATTATGATAAAAGAGACTTTGTTGCCAGGAAACATGGTAAAGAAAGAGAACCTTGGGTTCAGAAACCCATGCATTTTCCTCCGAAACCATCCAAGAAAAAGGATGATGAGGATTTTGAGTGCTTTGCTGAAATGATTAGGCCTATCTTTTTACGTATGCGATTGACTGATGTGCTCAAAACAAATCCTTATGCTAAATATATGAAAGATATCATTACTAATAAAAGAAAGATACCAGAAGCTGAAATTTCCACCATGCTTGCTAATTATACTTTTAAGGGTGGAATATCAAAGAAACTTGGAGACCCCGGAGTACCTACTATACCTTGCTCCATTAAAAGAAATTATATTAAAACTGCTTTATGTGATCTTGGAGCCGGTGTTAGTGTTATGCCTCTCTCTTTATATCGTAGACTTGACTTGAATAAGTTGACACCTACTGAAATATCTTTGCAAATGGCTGACAAATCAACTGCTATACCTGTCGGTATTTGTGAGGACGTGCCTGTTGTGGTTGCAAACGTTACTATTTTAACGGACTTTGTTATTCTTGATATTCCCGAGGATGATAGTATGTCTATTATTCTTGGAAGACCTTTTCTTAATACTGCAGGGGCTGTTATTGATTGCAACAAAGGCAATGTCACTTTTCATGTTAATGGTAATGAGCATACGGTACACTTTCCGAGGAAACAACCTCAAGTTCATAGTATCAACTCCATTGGAAAAATTCCATTGATTATAATTGGAGGTTTTGAATTTCCTCTTCCTACGGTCAAAAAGAAATATGATATACTTATTATAGGGGATGTGCATATCCCCGTTGAGGTAACTTAGTGTTATTCGAAATTTCTCCGGTTTCATGATTATCGAAATGAGTTTGTTAACAAGACCTGATCAACCTTGTTAGTGGATTCTTTTTGATGAGCATGAGATGGATGAAACTAGAAGCACAACCTTTTGTACCCTCTTTATATTTTCTGTTAATTAGTAGAAATAAAGTAAAAATAGTATTTCTCTGTCTGTTTCCTGTCTTATCTGTGCAATATAAAAATATCCCGAAAATAAAAGTCCTCAGAATGCCATGCCAATTTAATATGATTTTTTCAGGAATATTTGAGGATTTACTGTGCAAAAATTACCACGGGAGGAGTTGCCACCTGGCCACGAGGGCGGTGGGCACCCCCCCATAGGGCGCGCCCCCTGCCTCGTGGGCCCACGGTGGCCCTCCTCCACCTATCCCAGCACCCATCTTCTTCCCCTGTCTCACACAAACCCGAAAAACCAACTCAAGCGCGAGTTCCAGCCACTTTTGCTGTGATTTTCGATCTACTTGCTCAAAGCACCTCTCGCAAAACTACTTGGGGAGATTGTTCCTTAGTATGTGACTCCTCCATTGGTCCAATTAGTTTTTGTTCTAGTGCTATATTCTTTGCAAATTTGTGCTGCATAGGTGAACATGTTCTTCAGCTTGCATGTCAAATTTATATGGTTCCAAGTAGTTCTAATGCTTGATATAGGCTCTAGGCACTTGTAGGAGTAGTTATTATCAATATTATTGAAGTTGGTTCACTTTTGTTTGAAGTTACTAAAAATTTCAGAATTTTTTCAAAGAAAAACAATATGTTTAGGAAGATGTTCCAAGGTGGTTCCTCTAAGAAGCAAGGACCCAGGATTGCTATGAGCGATGCTGACGAGGATCCACCAAGAGACGCTCCGGTACGGCCTTGCGAGTGGCCGTCGGAAAATTTTATGGACCATGCGGAAATTAAAGAAGAATTCAAAGCATATTTGCGCAATGCCGGTCTTGAGGAATTTGAGTCCAACAAATGCCCCCAGTATCATGGTCTCACAAGTTCATTTGTGAGGAGGTTTGAGTATTCATCTTCGCGTAATTCTCCTTCAGTCATGTTTGATCTTTATGATAAATCTTATAGAATGGACTTAGAGGATTTCACTCTTGCGTGCAAACTTCCATCATGGGGCAGTATTAGGGATCCCCCCTAAATCTAAATTTAGAAACTTTCTTGCTAGTATAACTGTGGGGGAATCCAGAGACATAACGCAGGCTACCATAGGGAGCATTCACTTTCCTGCTATACATTATTTTGCTCTCTTTATCGGTAGATGCATAAATGCTAAGGATGAAGCATGTCACATGTGTGTCCCTGATCTTAGCATTCTTAGGAGTGTTGTGTTAGGAGACCAATCTTACCATATGGGAGCCATTGTAGCTCGTAGGTTGCATCATAATAGACATAATGGAGATTTCTTTGGAGGAATTTACGCAACCCGCTTAGCTCATTTTCTTGAAATAGACATTCGTGAGGGTGATATGGAGTTGCCTCCTACATATTTAGATTATAACTCTATGGCTTCGCACCAGCTTGTCGAGAGGCCTGAATCACCTCTCTTATATCGCTTAATTTTTGATAAACGACGTGTTTTCCGTATTACTCTCCATGCTCCTGCCTTCTTTGATTCACAGACAAAAGGAAGATATGTTATTACTAGAGAGGAGGTAGAAGAGTACGAGAGGAGAGCGGAGGCAGTTCGACTCCATGCTGCTGCTCAGCAGGCGATAAACGCTGCACAACAGTATGATCCCAACTATTCTTCCCCATCATAGTACGACCCCAACAACTATTATTATGGATATCCGCCAGGCCAGTTGTGGCCATAGACCAATTTAGGCCAAAATCCTAAGCTTGGGGGAGTACGTATTTCTCACCGACATTACATTTATGTTCACACACACTCATTGCTAGATGTCGGTGCTCATAGTTTTTCACTGTAATATCCATGCTAGTTTATTTTCTTTTTCCTGCTTTCTTCTTGTGTGTTTGTTAAACCTTAAGAAAACCAAAAAAATAGTAGTAGTTTATTTTTCTGCTATGGTAGTAACAATTAAAAAGAAAACCCAAAAATATTTCCCGTTCTTCTTTTGCTTGTTGGGAGCTTTCCCGTGTAAATAGTTTATTTCTTTTCTTTTCTTTTCTTTTCTTTGGGGGTCAGTAGGATAAGACCATAATTAAATTGTTGAAGTGGCTCTTATATGCATTATTTTTGATCTAACCAATAGCCCATATTGCCTTGTCTTCTCCTGTTTATTGAATGCTCGCAGGTTCCAGCTTAGTCCAATGCACGTACACTCTTATTATTATTCACACCGTTCGGTCGTGCAAGTGAAAGGCAATTATGATGATATATGATGGACTAACTGAGATGAGAAAAGCTGGTATGAACTCGTCCTCTTTTGTTTTTGTAAATATGATGAGTCCCGCGTTCTTGATTCAGCTTATTATGAATAAACATGTTTGCAATGACAATTAGAGATCATAGTTGCTTGTGCCATGCTTGATTAGCTATGAGTTATAATGATTTACCTTGTATGCCAACATGCTATTGAGATGATTATGATGTGGTATGATGGGGTGGTATCCTCCTTTGAATGATTTAAGTGACTTGACTTGGCACATGTTCACGCATGTAGTTGAAACAAAATCAACATAGCCTTCATGATATTTATGTTCATGGTGGATTATATCCTACTCATGTTTGCATCCAATGTTTATTTAATTTTAATGCATGTACATGGCTGTTGTCGCTCTCTAGTTGGTCGCTTCCCAGTCTTTTGCTAGCCTTCACCTGTACTAAGCAGGAATACTGCTTGTGCATCCAATCCCTTAAACCCCAAAGTTATTCCAGATGAGTCCACTATACCTTCCTATATGTAGTATTTACCTGCCGTTCCAAGTAAATTTGTATGTGCCAAACTCTAAACCTTCAAATAAACATTCTGTTTTGTATGCTCGAATAGCTCATGTATCAACAAAGGCTGTCCTTATCTTCCATGTTAGGCGGGTTATTCTCAAGAGGAGTGGACTCCGCTCCTCACTCATGAGAAAATGGCTGGTCACCGGGATGCCCAGTCCCATGCTTTATGCAAACTAAATCAAAATTAATTGCAAACCAAACTCCCCCTGGGACCTGATGTATGTTGGAGGCACTCGTTGTTTCGAGCAAGCCATGGATTGATGCTTGTTGGTGGAGGGGGAGTATAAACTTTACCATTCTGTTTGGGAACCGCCTATAATGTGTTTAGCATGGAAGATATCGCCATCTCTTAGTTGCTAAGTTTACAATGAAAGTATACCGCTCAAAATACAATTTATCTCTATTTCAAAACCGAGCTATGGCACCTCTACAAATCCCTGCTTCCCTCTACGAAGGACCTATCCATTTACTTTTATGTTGAGTCATCACCCACTTATTAAAGAGCACTAGCTGGAGAGCACAGCTGTCATTTGCATTCATCACTAATCTATGTTGGGTATGACTATGATTGGATCTCTCTTACCATGAATTACAATGTCTAGTTAGTCCTTGATCTTTAAAGGTGCTCTGCATTTATGTTTTGCGGTCTCAAAAAGGGCTAGCGAGATACCATCTTGTTATATCATATTATGATTGTTTTGAGAAAGTGTTGTCATCCGAGATTTATTATTATGACTTGCGAGTTGATTATGCTATTGATATGAGTAATTGTGAGACCTGGGGATTATTGCAAATGTGGTTAGTTATGATCTATGATGAAAACTTGAATGCTGGCTTGACATAGTTACAACAACAAGAGCAAACAGAATTTGTAAAAGTTTTTCTTTCTTTCTTTCAGTTTGTCAACTGAATTGCTTGAGGACAAGCAAGGGTTTAATCTTGGGGGAGTTGATACGTCTCCGTCGTATCTACTTTTCCAAACACTTTTGCCCTTGTTTTGGACTCTAACTTGTATGATTTGAATGGAACTAACCTAGATTGACGCTGTTTTCAGCAGAATTACCTTGGTGTTGTTTTATGTGCAGAAAGCAAATATTCTCGAAAAGTCCTGAAACTCCACGAAATACCTTAGAAAAAATAATAAAAAATCCTCGCCAAATATGAAGACCAAGGGGCCCACACCCTTTCCACGAGGGTGGGGGGCACCCCCCCTAGGGCGTGCTCCCCTACCTCGTGGGCCCCCTGTTGACCCTCCGACGCCAACTCCAACTCTATATATTTGCTTTCGGAGAGAAAAAATCAGAGAGAATAAATCATCACGTTTTATGATACGGAGCCGCCGCCAAGCCCTAAAACCTCTTGGGAGGGCTGATCTGGAGTCCGTTCGGGGCTCCGGAGAGGGGGATTCCTCGCCGTCGTCATCATCAACCATCCTCCATCACCAATTTCATGATGCTCATCGCCGTGCGTGAGTAATTCCATCATAGGCTTGCTGAACGGTGATGGGTTGGATGAGATTTATCATGTAATTGAGTTACTTTTGTTAGGGTTTGATCCCTAGTATCCACTATGTTCTGAGATTGATGTTTCTATGACTTTGCTATGCTTAATGCTTGTCACTAGGGCCCGAGTGCCATGATTTCAGATTTGAACCTATTATGTTTTCATGAATATATGTGAGTTCTTGATCCTATCTTGCAAGTCTATAGTCACCTACTATGTGTTATGATCCGGCAACCCCGAAGTGACAATAATCGGGACCACTCTCGGTGATGACCATAGTTTGAGGAGTTCATGTATTCACTATGTGTTAATGCTTTGTTCCGGTTATCTATTAAAAGGAGGCCTTAATATCCCTTAGTTTCCAATAGGACCCTGCTGCCACGGGAGTGTAGGACAAAAGATGTCATGCAAGTTCTTTTCCATAAGCACGTATGACTATATACGGAATACATGCCTACATTACATTGACGAACTGGAGCTAGTTCTGTGTCACCCTATGTTATGACTGTTACATGATGAACCGCATCCGGCATAATTATCCATCACTGATCCGGTGCCTACGAGTTTTCCATATACTGGTTTACGCTTATTTACTTTCCCACCGCTACTGTTACAATCACTACAAAATACCAAAAACATTACTTTTGCTGTCTTTACTTTTGTTGCCGTTACCACCACTATCATATTACTGTGCTACTAAATACTCTGCTGTAGATACTAAGTTTCCAGGTGTGGTTGAATTGACAACTCAGCTGCTAATACTTGAGAATATTCTTTGGCTCCCCTTGTGTCGAATCAATAAATTTGGGTTAAATACTCTACCCTCGAAAACTGTTGCGATCCCCTATACTTGTGGGTTATCAAGACCTTTTTCTGGCGCCGTTGCTGCGGAGCATAGCTCTATTCTTTGAGTCACTTGGGATTTATATCTACTGGACACTATGAAGAACTTGAGAGATCCAAAAACCAAGATCTATCCCTCAACTACGAGGGGAGGTAAGGAACTGCCATCTAGCTCTGCACTTGATTCACCTTCTGTTATGAGTAAGTTAGCGACACCTACACCTGCTTCTGCTATTCGTTCTGATATGTTGCATGTTATTGATGATGCCACTTCTACTATGCATGATACTTATGATGAAACTGCTTCTATGCCTGATACTACTCAACATCTCGGCATTTATAGTCGTGTGTGAGGCCTTTCTCCGCATTCCACCTCACTTCGGCCTATGGCTGAAGGCCTTTAATGTGAAGCCAAAGGTGGTGAGAGGCCAACAGGCAGAGTGCAGAGGAGCTATGTTGGGTAACATGCCCAACGTCACCTGGCTCGAAGGTTCTTTTGTGGAGATGGTGAAGGAGTGGCAATCAGGGTGGTTCTACATCACCAAGCCGCGCGACACTAACTGCACGGCGGCCCCCCAATTCTGATCCGGAGTTCTGATGCGGCTCACCTCCTGGCAACGGAAGGGCCTAACCTGGGGTGCTCCAGGCGAGCTGATAGGGCTCAAGACGTGCATCCAGAACATGATACCTAGAAAGATTAAGCTTGTCAATGTGATCCAGGTTATGCTCATCCGCCAGATCCTCCCGTGCCAACGCCGGACTTGTTATTTATGAGAATTCTATCCGGCCAAGCACCAGACGCTGCTAGAGCTCTTCGGCACAACGCACGAGGATATCTGGAAAGTGCTCTTCAAGGTCGGCGAGACGCCACCGCCTACAACCGAGGATCGTGGGCTTAGCTCAAAGCGCCAAGCTAATTCGGTAAGTTTTTTGACACTCTCAAGGCATAAACTTTACTAGCGTATTGTGAGAAAGAAGTCTAAGCTCTCCTATCAATTTTTTCCTTAGGCCTGGGTCGACATAGCGAGGCGGATTAATTGTCCAGCCCCGCTACCCGAAGACGAAGAGACCCCACTCCTGACGAAGATGTTGTTCCAGGAGCCTTATGACGTGCCAGAGAAGAAGACCAAAAAGGCAGCCAAGAGGGCCAGGATTGGCCTTCGTCGAAAGGATTCTTCGAAACTATTTTCCGAAGACGAGACTGACCCTTCGGTCGCCGAAGACAGCGACGAGGAGGAGGAGGAAGACAACTCCCCCTGAGGGGGGTGTCGGTGTCAAAACCCGCGGATCTTGGGTAGGGGGTCTCGAACTGTGTGCCTGAGGCGGATGGTAACAGGAGGCGGGGGACACAATGTTTACCCAGGTTCGGGCCCTCTCGACGGAGGTAATACCCTACTTCCTGCTTGATTGATCTTGATGATATGAGTATTACAAGAGTTGATCTACCACGAGATCGTATAGGCTAAACCCTAGAAGCTAGCCTATGATTATGATTGTTTGTATATCTATTGACTAGCCTGACCCTGGTTTATATAATGCACCAGAGGCCTAGTATAACAAGAGTCCTAGCCAAATACGCCAGTGGGGGAGGAGTCCTTTTCTTGACCACCAAGTCTTGTGGAATCTTCCTTGTATGCGGCAACTATCCGAACTGGCCCATGAGTATACGGCCATGGGGGTCCTCGGCCCAATCTAACTGACCGAGAGACGACGTGGTGGTACCCCCTAGTCCAGGACACTGTCAGGAACCCCCTGAACTGGTCTTCAAGTTGGGGACGCTCCTCGGTTCTTCCGAACTGTTCTTTGTCTTTGGTCGTCGGTCTTGAAAACTGGTTCAACAAATATTCCCATCTTCTATCTTGAGGATTGCCAAGCTAAATCTGAAGATCTCACACATCGGGTATCCGAGGAGCCCTTTAAGTCTTCGGCCTTTACCAATGCCTTGTTATTTTTACGCCACACCTCGGGTTTGAAGTTGTTCCCGGGCGACAGCGTCCTCTTGCGTCCGAGCTCCAACGCCGGACTGCATTCGAGGTATCTTTTGCAGCCGAGCACCAACGCTGGACCGCTTTCCGAGCTCCAACGCCGGAATGTATCCGAGCTCCACCGCCGGACTATGTCCAAACTCCAACACCATACTGTATGCAGGCTCCAACGCCGGACTATATCCGAGGTGTCATATCACCTTGGTTCAAAAAAGTCGAAGGAGTTTAGCCGAGCTTAATGCCGTAAATTCCCTCTATGGAGCCAGCCACTCGCGCCTGAGCTTTGTGCTGGATTGCTTTCGAGGTGGTGCACCACCCCGACTGTGGGTCGATTTTTTGTCAATATTTTTGATTGGTGCAATTTATTCTCTGCCGAGATATATAGCCAGTAGCCCTAAAAGTGTGTATCTGTCTAAAACCCGAGATGCACCTGAAGGATGACGTAAGACTGCTGATCCCAGTAGCCACTGAGAGTCAGGTTGATTTGCAAAATCGGCCTGAGGATCAAGTCCTAGCTCGGCAGAATACTTCGGGACACAAAAGGCGGCGTGCTTAGTCCTCGAGACTCAGGTTGGGTGCGGCCGACCAACCTGAGGATCAAAATCTCCTTAGAAACTGTATAGCACTTAAAATTTTCTGCATTGGACAGGCAGTGCAGTAGCCCCTGAGACACTGGTCGGGTGGCAACACCAGATCAGGGGATCGATGTGCCCCTTTAATATTTGTAAATAATAAGCCCGAAGCCCAGTAGCCCCGAGCCTTAATGCGGGCACAGGTGGCCGAATTAAGGATCGATATCCATAGTAAAATCACAAATTACATGTAATGACTCTATGTATCCAAGTACTTTACGTCATTAATGTTCGGATCCGCATTGTACAAAACTTTGTTGACCGACCATCGACTTCCACCTCCTCGGCCAGTAGCCGAGGAGTGTTTGTCCTACTTTATAAAGCCTTTATGAGGGCAAAGATTTACGATAAACAAGGCAATCTAGCCATACGGTTTTATAAACAAAGGTACGCGGAGAGATATGTTATATTACTGTTTAACATAAGAAATGTCTTTCAAAGAAAATAGACCCGCTATCGGTTCCTTTCTTTGGGTTGTTATGCTAAGCATGATCATGAAACCTCAGCTCTAATGTAAGAGCAAAATATTGAGGATTTAGTTTGGGAGGCCAGTTACTAGCCCCCGGTAGTGTTCGACGACAGTCGAGGTCAAACCGTAAATACTTCGGGCAATGTTATGAATGGCCCGTCATTTAACACAGTCATCGGATCGCTGACCAGTTTACGCTTATTGTGACAATTAGTTTTCAGCTTTCTCCACTGAGGTGCTTAACCATGTGATCTGGAAGCACAATCGTAGTGGTTCTCCCTTTGCACACCTAGCCATACAAAGCAGAACGTAGGAGGCAAGCGCAGGAGCCGGGCAACGCAACTATTGACCGAAGACACAATTCGAAACCGATGCATATATAGCAATATCCGAGAATGTTTTTGCCGAATCTCTAAAGGTGTCCAGCGTTGCACTGCGAGACTTGTGCTAAAAACACACAAATAGTTTGAAAGTGCCATAATCTTGAAAAACCAAAAAACATCAGTAAAAACTTGATGTCCGAACAAGATCAAGTGTCCGGTGCCAATCCGAAAGTTGGAAAAAAATGTGCTTCTGTCATGCTTTAACATGACACATCCGATCTCAAGACTTCATGCGGGCCAGCCTACGGCTTCAAGCTCCTTATCCCAAAGGTGGAGTACTTCTTCAAGGTCAGTTTAGCAAATTAAACTCAAGCGGCTTTCAGAGAGAAGACAGGCTATCCGGCTATTTACCATAAACTCGAGTCGAAAAAGGAGCGGTAGAAAAAGACTTTGCAATGACCAAGAAGAAAACACATTTACTATAAAACAGATCATATAAATTTTAAGAGCCCCCAAGTGACTTGGGTAAAAGAATTTTATGTATAATGATTGTATGTACCGAAGTACTTATATTATATCTGTGTTCACCCGGACTTTAAACGCGTCTTAACCGACCGTCGGCTTCTCCCTCTTCGGACAAGGGCCGAAAATGTCATGTACTCCACCTGTAGAGAGTATTGACGGTGTTTCCGATGACCAGGCAATCAGGCCATAAGGCTATAACAGACAAAGCGCGCTCAAGGGACTTATGCTATATTACTGACGAAGTGTAAGAAGCATCTTCGAAGAAAATAGTACCCCCACTGATACCTTTCTTCGGTGCTCATTATTACTATGAGACTTGTGCAATAGATTTTTTGTACTCATGAGTTTCGTTGTGTGCCGACCATGATTGAAAACAATAAGAGCACTAGCTTTCGGCTTCACCCAGTCTGAGGTCAGAGCTCGGATGACTCGGTCGTGACAATCGCAGAGGTGCTCGCTTTACTCCCTAGTCGAACAATCGGGAACGTAGGGGTAAGCACAGAAGCCAGGCAACCTAGCTTGCAAGTTGCTTAGGTCAATATGGTGCATATTGTGGCATAATACACGAACAAGGAACGAAGCCGTACAAGTATAATAATATGCAAGAGGAAAAGCTCCATCAAGGGAGCCCCCAAATAAATGGGGTATTTGAATATGCGCGTCACAAACAAAGTTTTGACAAGGAACTTTTTCACAAACAACTTTGTGCCAAAAAGTATAATGCTTGGTCGAACCGAATAAATTTAAAACTGAAAGTTTTTGAGCATGAAAGCAACTTAGCTGGTTAATGTGCTCGGTGTTGATGACGCGATTCGGGCTTGTGGCGGGACGAAGACGCCCATTGATCTGTGATAGATCCGACAAGGTTCGCAGTCCTCGGCATGGCCGAGGTCCCAGCCCCCAGGCCCGAGGTGTCCGAGCAAGGAGTTCGGCACTCTGGAGTAGTGACCACCTAACACAGTCAAAATCGATTACCTGCACACATAAAATAGTGCGGTCCAGGAAATAATAATAATATATATAATCCTTGCATAATTGCTTTACGCAAAAATAAATTATTTAAAGAAATGTGGCCTGGCGCTGAAGCCAATGTCGATGCAGGGCGTCAGCGTGACGCAGTGAAGGCGTGACAAAGCCTAAATTTGCAGGGCGGTCCGGGCTCCGGATGCGGCGTTCGCCGAACTATGTACGAAAACTGACCGAATGACCACGCGACCGTTTTTAATGTGGCCTCCATTTGATAGACCTGTGTACATATGATGGAACAAACCAGAGTAATAATTCCTTATAAAAATAAACTCAACAAGCAAATATTGTTAGGATTAATAGCACCTGGTTTATTTGTTGTAGCATGCCGAAGAAAAGCGACTCCCAAAATCAAGAATCGATCCGCACACCCATTGCCTGATGGGCGATAAAGCGATGGTGGTGATTCTGGCAAAGGTTGGCTTGCCGAGGTGAAGCCCTCGGTCCAGCTAACGTGACGAAGCTGGTCGGCTGGTGACGCCGAAGTCACCGGAGTATGTTGATGAAGAAATAGCCAAGTCCCCGGTCTAGCCGAGGTGACGGAGCAGGCCGGTGAGGAGTTGTTGTAGCTACCATGTCAGCCGAGGTGTTGAAGTAGTTCGGCGTGATGGACATTGGCCCGAAGAAGAAATAGTGCAGCCATGCCGACCCATGTTGTAACTTGTGACGCGACCAATGCTGGTTTGATGAAGTGACCATGCGACGATGTCGGTGTGCCTGCTCCGTGTAATCCGTGGGGCGGCGATGTTGGTGATGATTTATCCTTGGCGATTCCGAACTCTTATTCGGCTCGCTGAGGTGAGGATCCGAAGAAGTTGAGCTCGGCTTAAAAAGCGACGACATGTCTAGCGCAGGTCGACAGTCGTGGAGCTATATTGCCGGACTGGTTTGACACCAGTGTGATGGCGAAGATTACCTCAGAGGAGGATTAAAAATTTTTGGGCGCGTGTTAAAAACAACGCATGATACCTTAGAAGAAAATTCATTTTAAAAAGGTTGTCAAATATCACGTTCATAAAGAAACATGAATTCGGATCGGATCTGTATTCGCGCATGAAACCATTCTGAAAAGTGATGCACTACTCGGAAGGTTCCCGGAGTTTGGACAGTCGGATCGAGCTGAAATTTTGAGAGGTGGTTGACATGGGAATTCCACAGCAGAGGAACGGTTGGATCTTCCAAATCACTTCTGAGATGGGCTCTGGAGACCACGCCCTAAACTCGCTAGATTCCCGTCTGGATTTGACAGGGCTCCGGTAATATCGTAGATTGTCAGAGATTCCTCCACTGGAACTCGACGAAATTTTCCATGGTTGTTGTAGACTTGATTCCACACAATTCCACCGAAGCGATCATTAAAACGACACTCAAGGAGGCAGTGGCGGTGGATACGCGTTCTCTGTCCAGAAAAACAGCACGGTCACCCGAGGGCAATGTTGACGTTGAGCCCCCGAGCTCCATGGACGATCCCTCCATGATCTTGATAGAGGTCGGAGTTGGTTTTGATGAAGTCCCTCGTCCGAACATGGTGATCCGAACACGGGGCGCAGTTCTTGGTCGAACCAAGGTGACCAGTCGAGCTGGTGATGAAGATGTCGAAGTCGCAGTTGATCTGCAGGCGAGCCATCAATCTCTTGCCGAACACACAACGAAACTCTCAATGAAAGCACCAATGTCGGTGTCAAAACCGGCGGATCTCAGGTAGGGGGTCCCGAACTGTGCGTCTGAGGTGGATGGTAACAGGAGGCGAGGGGCACAATGTTAACCCAGGTTCGGGCCCTCTCGACGGAGGTAATACCCTACTTCCTGCTTGATTGATCTTGATGATATGAGTATTACAAGAGTTGATCTACCACGAGACGTAGAGGCTAAACCCTAGAAGCTAGCCTATGATTATGATTGTTTGTATATCTATCAACTAGCCTGGCCCTGGTTTATATAATGCACCAGAGGCCTAGGATAACAAGAGTCCTAGCCGAATACGCCGGTGGGGGAGGAGTCCTTGTCTTGACCACCAAGTCTTGTGGAATCTTCCTTGTATGTGGCAGCTGTCCGAACTGGCCCATGAGTATACTGCCATGGGGGTCCTCGGCCCAATCTAACTGACCGGGAGACAACGTGGTGGTACCCCCTAGTCCAGGACACTGTCAGGGGGAAGGAAGAAAAGGGTGGCCTCCACAAACCTAGAGGCGAAGGCACCCAAGAGGGGGAAGGGCACCCTCATGGATAACTTCGCGTGGGATGTCGATAGCAGTCCGGAACGAATGCCCCGGACCAAGCCTTGGGCCGCTTCGTGAGTACCCAAGATCTTATGCTTGTCCAAATGTTTGGCCCTTCCCCTTTGCAATATTAATATGTTTAATTTATGCTATTGCAGTCTGGCCCGCGACGGTTCTCCGCAGTCCTCGACAGAGGGCTCGCTAGACTCAAAGGAGATGGCTAGCATGTTGCCGCCACCTTCTCACTCTGCCTCGCCCAAGGGTGATGACGCAGTGGTGTCCCAAAGGGCCTTCCCTAACAAAGGGGAGGCTCCGGAGATCATCAGGGCTGCGTCCAAGGGTGACTCCACAGCCGCCGGACACTGTTGGGGATCGTAACAGAAATTTAAAATTTTCTACGCATCACCAAGATCAATCTATGGAGTAATCTAGCAACGAGGGGAAGGGGAGTGCATCTACATACCCTAGTAGATCGCTAAGCGGAAGCATTGCAAGAATGCGGATGAAGGAGTCGTACTTGCAGCGATTCAGATCACAGTTGATTCCGATCTAAGCGCCGAACAACGGCGCCTCCGCGTTCAACACACGTGCAGCCCGGTGACGTCTCCCACGCCTTGATCCAGCAAGGGGAGAAGGAGAGGTTGGGGAAGACTCCGTCCAGTAGCAGCACGACGGCATGGTGGTGGTGGAGGTGCGCGGAACTCCAGCAGGGCTTCGCCAAGCACTACGAGAGACGAGGAGGGAGAGAGGTAGGGCTGCGCCAAGAGGGAGATGATCTCTTGTGTATTGCAGCCCCCAATACCTCAAGTATATATAGGGGAAGGGGAGGGGCTGCGCCTCCATCTAGGGTTCCCTCCCTAGGGGTGGCGGCAGCCCCAAAACCCATCTAGGGTGGCGGCCAAGGGGGAGAGAGTGGGGGCGCACCTAGGGTGGGCCTTAAGGCCCATCTGGACCTAGGGTTTGCCCCCTCCCACTCTCCCTTGCGCCTTGGGCCTTGGTGGGGGGTGCACCAGCCCACCTGGGGCTGGTACCCTCCCACACTTGGCCCATGCAGCCTTCTAGGGCTGGTGGCCCCACCTGGTGGACCCCCGGGACCCTCCCGGTGGTCCCGTTACGTTACCGATAGCACCCGAAACTTTTCCGGTGACCAAAACGGGACTTCCCATATATAAATCTTTACCTCTGGACCATTCCGGAACTCCTCGTGACATCCGGGATCTCATCCGGGACTCCGAACAACATTCTGTAACCGCGTACATACTTTCCCTATAACCCTAGCGTCATCGAACCTTAAGTGTGTAGACCCTACGAGCTCGGGAGTCATGTAGACATGGCCGAGACAACTCTCCGGTCAATAGCCAACAGCGGGATCTGGATACCCATGTTGGTTCCCACATGCTCCACAATGATCTCATCAGATGAACCACGATGTCAAGGATTCAATCAATCCCATATACAATTCCCTTTGTCTATCGGTATGATACTTGCCCGAGATTTGATCGTCGGTATCCCGATACCTTGTTCAATCTCGTTACCGGCAAGTCTCTTTACTCATTCCATAACACATCATCCTGTGATCAACTCCTTGGTCACACTGTGCACATTATGATGATGTCCTACCGACAAGGCCCAGAGATACCTCTCCGTTACACGGAGTGACAAATCCCAGTCTCGATTCGTGCCAACCCAACAGACACTTTCGGAGATACCCGTAGTGCAGCATTATAGCCACCCAGTTACGTTATGACGTTTGGCACACCGAAAGCACTCCTACGGTATCCGGGAGTTGCACAATCTCATGGTCTAAGGAAATGATACTTGACATTAGAAAAGCTTTAGCACACGAACTGCACGATCTTGTGCTAGGCTTAGGATTGGGTCTTGTCCATCACATCATTCTCCTAATGATGTAATCCCATTATCAACGACATCCAATGTCCATGGTTAGGAAACCGTAACCATCTATTGATCAACGAGCTAGTCAACTAGATGCTTACTAGGGACATGGTGTTGTCTATGTATCCACACATGTATCTGAGTTTCCTATCAATATAATTCTAGCATGGATAATAAACAATTATGATGAACAGTGAAATATTATAATAACTAATTTATTATTGCCTCTAGGGCATATTTCCAACAGTCTCCCACTTGCACTAGAGTCAATAATTTAGTTCACATCGCCATGTGATTAACACTCACAGGTCACATCGCCATGTGACCAACATCCAAAGAGTTTATTAGACTCAATAATCTAGTCCACATCACTATGTGATTAACACTCAATGAGTTATGGGTTTGATCATGTTATGCTTGTGAGAGAGGTTGTAGTCAATGGGTCTGCAATATTCAGATCCCTATGTATTTCGCAAAACTTTATGTCATATCGTAGATGCTGCTACCACGTTCCACTTGGAGCTATTCCAAATTGTTGCTCCATTATACGTATCTGGTATCTCTACTGAGAGCTATCCAGATATGTGTTAAGCTTGCATCGACGTAACTCTTTACGTCGAACTCTTTATCACCTTCATAACCAGAAACATTTCCTTATTCCTCTAAGGATAATTTTGACCGCTATCTGGTGATCCACTCCTAGATCACCTTTGTACCCTCTTGCCAGACATGTGGCAAGGCACACATCAGGTGCGGTACTCAGCATGGCATACCGTATAGAGCCTATGACAAAAGCATAGGGGACGACCTTCGTCCTTCCTCTTTCTTCTGTCGTGGTTAAGCTTTGAGTCTTACTCAACTTCACACCTTACAACTCAGGTAAGAACCCCTTCTTTTACTGATCTATTTTGAACTCCTTCAAAAACATGTCAAGGTGTGCGTTCTTTGAAAGTATCATCAGGCGTCTTGATCTATTTCTATAGATCTTGATGCCTAATATGTAAGTAGCTTTATCCAGGTCTTCCTTTGAAAATCACTCTTCAAACAACCGTTTATGCTTTCCAGAAATTCTACATTATTTCGAATCAACAATATGTCATCCACATATACTTATCAGAAATGTTGTGTGCTCCCACTCACTTTCTTGTAAATACAAGTTTCTAGCAAACATTGTATAAACCTAAAAGCTTTGATCACTCCATCAAAGCATATATTCCGACTCCGAGATGCTTGCTCTAGTCCATAGAAGGATTGCTGGAGCCAGCATACCTTTTAGCATCCTTAGGATCAACAAAACCTTTTATTGTATCACATACAACTTTTTCTTACGAAAACTGGTAAGAAAACTTGTTTTGACATCCATCTAACAGATTTCATAATCGAAAAATACAGCTAATGCTAACATGATTCCGACGGACTTAAGCATCGCTACGGGTGAGAAATTCTCATTGTAGTCAACTCCTTGAACTTGTGAAAAGACTCTTTCCCACAAGTCGAGCTTCATAGACGGTAACATTACCGCCCACGTCCGTCTTCTTCTTAAAGATCCATTTATCTCAATGGCTCGCCGATCATCGGGCAAGTCCACCAAAGTCCATACTTTGTTCTGATACATGGATCCTATCTCGGATTTCATGGCTTCTAACCATTTGTCGGAATACGGGCCCACCATTGCTTCTCCATAGCTCGTAGGTCCATTGTTGTCTAACAACATGATATCTAAGACAGGATTACCGTACCACTCAGGAGTAGTACATATCCTTGTCGACCTACGAGGTTCGATGGCAACTTGATCCGAAGTGTCATGATCACTATCATTAACTTCCTATTCAACAGAGATAGGTGCCACAGAAAACATCTTTCTGTGTTGCATCACTCTCTGGTTGAAGTAAAGGTTCGACAACCTCATCAAGTTCTATCTTCCTCCCACTCAATTCTTTCAAGAGAAACTCCTTCTCGAGAAAGGACCCGTTCTTAGCGACAAACAATTTGCCCTCGGATCTGAGATAGAAGGTATACCCAACTGTCACCTTTGGGTATCCTATGAAGATGTGTTTGTCCGCTTTTGGGTTTGAGCTTCTCCGGCTGAAGCCTTAAGTATCGCAGCCCCAAACATTAAGAAATGACAATTTTGGTTTCTTGCCAAACCATATTCATACGACATCGTCTCAACGGACTTAGATGGTGTCCCATCTAAAGTGAATGCAGCTATCTCTAACGCATATCCTCAAAATGAAAACGGTAGATCGGTAAGAGACATCATAGATCGCACCATATCTCATAAGGTTCGATTACGATGTCCGGACACACCATTACCCTGTGGTGTTCTAGGTGGCTTCAACTGTGAATCAATTCCACAATGTCTTAAGTGATTGCCAAACTCATAACTCAGAAATTCTCATCGACCAGATCGTAGGAATTTGATCTTCTTGTTATGATGGTTCTTAACTTCACTCTGAAACCGCTTGAACTTTTCAAATGTTTCAGACTTGTGCTTCATTAAGTAAATATACCTATATCTACTCAAATCGTCAGTGAAGATGAGAAAATAGAGATATCCACCACAGGCTTCAATTCTCATTGGATCACACGCATCATCATGTATGATTTCCAACAAGTCACTTGCCCATTTCATTGTACCTGAAAATGGGGTCTTAGTCATCCTTCCCATGAGGCATGGCTCGCATGTGTCAAGCGATTCAAAATCAAGTGACTCCAAACATCCATCGACACGGAGTTTCTTCATGCATCTTACGCCAATATGACCTAAGCGGTAGTGCCACAAGAAAGTGGTACTATCTACATCTTTTGGCATGAACATGTGTATTACCACGACCGAGATTCACTAAACCATTCACATAGGGTGCATGACCATGAAAGGTATTATTCATGTAAACAGAATAACCATTATTCTCTAACTTAAATGAATAACCGTATTGCAATGAGCATGATCTAATCATATTCATGCTCAATGTAGACACCTGATAACATTTATCTAGGTTCAATACTAATCCCGAAGGCGGATGGAGCGTGCGATGGGGATCTCATCAACTTTGGAAACACTTCCAACACACATCGTCACCTCGCCCTTAGCCAGCCTCCGTTTAGTCCGTAGCTTTTGCTTCAAGTCGCCAATAATAGCAACTGAACTAGTATCCAATACCCAGGTGCTACCAGGAGTACTAGTGAGGTACACATTAATAACACGTATATACTTTGTTGAAGTTGCCAGCCTTCTTATCTACCATGCATTTGGGGTAATTCCGCTACCAGTGACTATTCCCCTTACAATAGAAGCACTTAGTCTCGGGTTTGGGTTCAACCTTGGGTTCCTTCACTGGAGCGGCAACTGGTTTGCCATCCATGAAGTTTCCTTCTAGCCCTTGCCCTTCTTGAAAGCAGTGGTATTGTTAAACCATCAACACTTGATGCTCCTTCTTGATTTCTACCTTTTGCGGTCTAAGCACCGCGAATAGCTCCGGGATCAACTCCATCCCTTGCATGTCATAGTTCATCACGAAGATCTAGTAGCTTAGTGATAGTGCCAAGAGAACTCCATCAATCACTATCTTATCTGGAAGTTTAACTCCCACTTGATTTAAGTGATTGTAGCACCCAGACATTCTGAGCACATGCTCACTAGCTGAGCTATTCTCCTCCATCTTGTTGGCAAAGAACTTGTCAGAGGTCTCATACCTCTCAATATGGGCATGAGCCTGAAATCCAAATTTCAGCTCTTGGAACATCTCATATGTCTTATGGCGTTCAAAACGTCATTGGAATCCCGATTCTAAGCCGTAAAGTATGGTGCACTAAACTATCAAGTAGTCATCAGGATGTGTCTGTCAGGTGTTCACAACATCCACAAACGACGTTGTAGGGGTTTGCACATCGAGCGGTGCATCAAAGACGTAAGCCTTCTGTGTAGAAGTGAGGACACTCCCCGGACTATGGACCCAGTCTGCATCATTGCTTACAATATCTTTCAACTTGGTCTTTCTCTAGGAACGTATTGAAACAGGGAGCTACAACGTGAGCTATTTATCTACAACATATTTGCAAAGACAATTTAGACTATGTTCATGATAATTAAGTTCATCTAATCAAATTATTTAATGAACTCCCACTCAGATAGACATCCCTCTAGTCATCTAAGTGAAACATGATCCGAGTCAACTAGGCCGTGTCCGATCATCACGTGAGACGGACTAATCAACATCGGTGAACATCTTCATGTTGATTGTATCTTCTATACAACTCATGCTCGACCTTTCGGTCTTCCGTGTTCCGAGGCCATGTCTATACATGCTAGGCTCGTCAAGTCAACCTAAGTGTATTGCGTGTGTAAATCTGGCTTACACCCGTTGTATTCGAACATTAGAATCTATCACACCCGATCATCACGTGGTGCTTCGAAACAACGAACCTTCACAACGGTGCACAGTTACGGGGAACACTTTCTTGAAATTATTACGAGGGATCATCTTATTTATGCTACCGTCGTTCTAAGCAAATAAGATGTAAAACATGATAAACATAACATGCAATCAAATAGTGACATGATATGGCCAATATCATTTGCTCCTTTTGATCTCCATCTTCGGGGCTCCATGATCATCGTTGTCACCGGCATGACACCATGATCTCCATCATCATGATCTCCATTATCGTGTCTTCTTGAAGTTGTCTCGTCATCTATTACTTCTACTACTATGGCTAACGCTTTAGCAATAAAGTAAAGTAATTACATGACGTTTATGTTGACACGCAGGTCATAAATAAATTAAGACAACTCCTATGGCTTCTGCCGGTTGTCATACTCATCGACATGCAAGTAGTGATTCCTATTACAAGAACATGATCAATCTCATACATCACATATATCATTCATCACATCCTTTTGGCCATATCACATCACACGGCACATGCTGCAAAAACAAGTTAGACGTCCTCTAATTGTTGTTGCAAGTTTTTACGTGGCTGCTATAGGTTTCTAGCAAGAACGTTTCTTACCTACGCCAAAACCACAATGTGATATGCCAATTTCTATTTACCCTTCATACGGACCCTTTTCATCGAATCTGATCCGACTAAAGTGGGAGAGATATACACCCGCTAGCCACCTTATGCAACTAGTGCATGTCAGTCGTTGGAACCTGTCTCACGTAAGAGTACGTGTAAGGGCGGTCCGGGCCGCTTCATCCCACGATGCCGCCGAATCAGGATAATGCTAGTAACGGCAAGTAAATTGACAAAATCGACACCCACAACAACTTGTGTTCTACTCGTGCATAGAAACTATGCATAGACCTAGCTCTGATACCACTATTGGGGATTGTAGCAGAAATTTAAAACTATCTACGCATCACCAACATCAATCTATGGAGTAATCTAGCAACGAGGGGAAGGGGAGTGCATCTACACTCCCTAGTAGATCGCTAAGCGGAAGCGTTGCAAGAACGCGGATGAAGGAGTCGTACTCGCAGTGATTCAGATCGCGGTTGATTCCGATCTAAGCGTCCAACAACGGCGCCTCCACGTTCAACACACGTGCATCCCGGTGACGTCTCCCACGCCTTGATCCAGCAAGGGGAGAAGGAGAGGTTGGGGAAGACTCTGTCCAGCAGCAGCACGACGGCGTGGTGGTGGTGGAGGAGCGCGGAACTCCAGTAGGGCTTCGCCAAGCACTATGGGAGACGAGGAGGGAGAGAGGTAGGGCTGCGCCAAGAGGGAGATGATCTCGTGTGTCTTGCAGCCCCAATACCTCAAGTATATATAGGGGAAGGGGAGGGGCTGCGCCCCAATCTAGGGTTACCTCCCTAGGGGTGGCGGCAGCCCCAAAACCCATCTAGGGTGGCGGCCAAGGGGGGAGAGAGGGGGGCGCACCTAGGGTGGGCCTTAAGGCCCATCTGGACCTAGGGTTTGCCCCCTCCCACTCTCCCTTGCGCCTTGGGCCTTGGTGGGGGGCGCACCAGCCCACCTGGGGCTGGTCCCCTCCCACACTTGGCCCACGCAGCCTTCTAGGGCTGGTGGCCCCACCTGGTGGACCCCCGGGACCCTCCCGGTGGTCCCGGTACGTTACCGATTGCACCCAAAACTTTTCCGGTGACCAAAACGGGACTTCCCATATATAAATCTTTACCTCTGGACCATTTTGGAACTCCTCGTGATGTCTGGGATCTCATCCGGGACTCCGAACAACATTCGGTAACCACGTACATACTTTCCCTATAACCCTAGCGTCATCAAACCTTAAGTGTGTAGACGCTACGGGCTCGGGAGTCATGCAGACATGGCCGAGACAACTCTCCGGTCAATAACCAACAGCGGGATCTGGATACCCATGTTGGTTCCCACATGCTCCATGATGATCTCATCGGATGAACCACGATGTCAAGGATTCAATCAATCTCGTATACAATTCCCTTTGTCTATCGGTACGATACTTGCCCGAGATTTGATCGTCGGTATCCCGATACCTTGTTCAATCTCGTTACCGGCAAGTCTCTTTACTCGTTCCGTAACACATCATCCCGTGATCAACTCCTTGGTCACATTGTGCACATTATGATGATGTCATATCGAGTGGGCCCAGAGATACCTCTCTGTTACACGGAGTGACAAATCCTAGTCTCGATTCGTGCCAACCCAACAGACACTTTCGGAGATACCCGTAGTGCACCTTTATAGCCACCCAGTTACGTTGTGACGTTTGGCACACCCAAAGCACTCCTACGGTATCCGAGAGTTGCACAATCTCATGGTCTAAGGAAATGATACTTGACATTAGAAAAGCTTTAGCACACGAACTACACGATCTTGTGCTAGGCTTAGGATTGGGTCTTGTCCATCACATCATTCTCCTAATGATATAATCCCGTTGTCAATGACATCCAATGTACATGGTCAGGAAACTGTAACCATCTATTGATCAACGAGCTAGTCAACTAGAGGCTTACTAGGGACATGGTGTTGTCTATGTATCCAGCCATGTATCTGAGTTTCCTATCAATACAATTCTAGCATGGATAATAAACGATTATCATGAAAAATGAAATATGATAATAACTAATTTACTATTGCCTCTAGGGAATATTTCCAACAGACACATGGGGGAAGAAACCCCATGGAGACTGATGGTGGGGGCCGAGTTCCATTCGACCCTCAGCCGGATATCATTCTGGAGACCTTTACAGCTCCGGAGTCTAGCGAACGGCCTTCCTCGAAAGGAGGGAGTGTGCCTGTTACGTTGGTGACCTCTATCCGACCAGAGGCACCAGATGATCTACTGGAAGCGCTGCGAGACGCTTCCATTGTACATGAGCATCGTGCCCTAATGGGTACGGTGATCAAAAAGGTTCAGTCTGCCAAAATTGGACTAGCCGAAGCCTGCACTAGCCTTTTAACAGGCTTGGAGGGTAATAATAATTGTAGAAATAATATCACAGCATGGACAGTAGCCCCTGATGCTCTGTTCGGTGTTCGGAAAGAAAAGCCGAACAAAGGATCAAAACAAGTGTTGCAGGAGTCTAACATATGATGTCTATGTGAATAAGCAGGCGTCATTGCTGGCTGTTGCCGCTCATACTACGGAGGTCTCCGAACTGAAGCGGAGCTTGGAGCGGGCCGAGGAAGAGTTTACTCTTGTGAAGACGCAGCTGGAGGATAGCAAAGGTATGCAGTAACCAGTGCATGTATGTTAGGAAGGATGAATACTTCGTGCTGACTAAAGTGTCATGGACTATGCTAGGGGCCATGACTGAGGTGGCGGCCCTCAAGAAGGCATTAGCCGAGGCCGAGGACAAAGCGGCCAAGGAACGCGCTGCACGCGAAAAGCACGAGACCCGGGTCAGCGAGGTGCATCAAGAGCTTCAGGATGCCGTTAAGAAGTACGAGTCCCTGGAGCGTGATTCTAAGACGCAAGCGTCCGAACTTGCCAAGGCTCGCCAGAGCGCACAAAGAGGCTCGAGTCGAAGCCCAGAGAGCTCTTCAGGAACTCCAGGCGGCGAAGAAGATTGCGGCGGGTAAGTTTTTCATTATGCAAAGCAAGTTGATGAAGGGAACGCTCCTGTTGCTTACCCGAACTTGGTGCTCCACAGGGGCAGTTACGGATTTGCCGCGCACCGTATCCGATGCTACTGAACTATATCGAGCTGAGGAAGGGACTTCGACGGAGAAGTTGTTCTAGTCTCAATATCTTGGACCAGAACATCCGGTATCCTTCAACGACCAGCTGAAACAGTTGGTCGAGCTGCACAAGGCAGCCGAGCTGGCCATGAGGGACCTGATAGTCCGGCTATGGCCTGCCGCGCCGGTACCCAACAGCTAGTTCGGGCATGTGAAGCGGCTTGTTAGTGCCTGCCCGCGACTTGAGGTCGTAAAGTGGTCAGTCTGTATTGAAGGTGCCCGGATGGCCTTTGCTCGCTGCAAGATGTGGTGGGTGAAAATGGACGCCATCGAGCTGACCAAGGGGCTGCCGAAGGGCAAGGAGCACCATACACCCGAGCGCTATTTTGCGGATGTCCTCGAGGGGTCTCATATTGTAGCCACGCAGTGCGGGAAGGACGTTATTTTCGAGTGAATACACTCGTATTTTGTCTTGTATGATGACAGCAAATCCGCTTTGTAATATATAATTTTTATTATGTTTTGATTGTTTCCTCCTGTGCGGCCGTGTTGTATGAAATCTGAGGGTTAACCTGTCGTCGGCTTCAACCCTCGCGTAGGTAGTACAGAGGTGTTCGGGATGGAATCTAAACAATCTTGATCCAATTATATGGTCCTTGAAGGAGTTGTTTAGCGCAACGAACCAGGCAACCAGACTATACGACTTGAACGCCCTCACTTAGGCCTAGGAGTTTTATAATAAAACATAGGCGCAGCCCCTGGTATACAAACCAGAGTGCTGTCAGCGTATGATCGGGAAGTACCGATCCTACGCGAAATGCGGAAAAATCTCCAACGATTTGAGACCTCCGAACAGTTGACCAACTCTCGCCACATCATGACAGTCAGTTTTCGGCTTTCTCTACTGAGGTGCTCATCCGGTTTAGACCATGACACAATCGCAGTAGTTCTCCCTTTACTACCCTAGCCGATGTAGCGGAACATAGGGTAGCATGCACAGGAGCCGGGCAACCCAACTATTGACCAAAGACATGATTCAGAGCCAATGCATATAATGCTAAATTCGGGGTGCCGAACTATACTTATAGAAAGTGTTTGGACTTTTGTTGCCATAGTGTAAGGTGCTATAAAGGCCCTGGCAAACGTCAAATGTACCAAAGTGTACGGGTGCTACCTGATGGGGTTATCCATAGGGAATCTGGAAAAGAAAAGAGAGAAAGAAAATAGAAAAGACTTAAAGGTAAAAGGCTGGGGTCCTAAAGCTCCAGGTACACACTGTTTTCATTGTAATGTAATTAGTACATCAAGGCGCATTGATACAAATAGTGCAAGAAGCAATATGCTATTTAACATGCCGAAACCAGGGGAGAACTGCATATGGGTCCTGGAAAATAGGTAGAGTTATTGTTAACGGAATCACCTAAAAGTTCCCCATATGTTTGCGCTTCTCGCCGTCTTGGTGTATTTATCCTACAAGAGGACCAATGACTAGACCCCCCAATGGGGCCTGTGGGATTGAGACCTGAAAGTAAAACAAGTAAAAGTGAAAGTATGTGTGTATCTGATGTCGGTTGAGCCATGCCATGGATCACAAGTTGTATGTGCCTCCGTCAATGCCCATGGAATTTTAAGTGCATAGTTATGTACGCGTGACACTAATGCCACCACTTGATCGAGACTGAGACGGAGGCCGGATTGCTAGTCGAGCTCCTGACGAGCCGAGCTCTCCTACTGCAGAGTAGTTCGGACCCTCTTAAGGATGACCGCGGGCTGGTGAGCCGAATGAAGGGTCTGCTTGAGAAGGCCGCTTTGTACTTCTGCTGCTAGGGCAGCTGTGTGCTCTTCTGTACGGAGAGAGCGTTCCATATTGCCATTGACTATTATAACACTGCGTGGACCAGCCATCTTGAGCTTGAGATAAGCATAGTGTGGCACTGTGTTGAATCAAGCAAATGCAGTTCGTCCAAGCAGTGCATGATAGCCACTGCGGAATGGGACGATATCAAAGAATAAATCCTCACTTCGGAAGTTGTCCGGAGATCCGAAGACAACCTCTAATGTGATTGAGCCCGTAAAACGGGCCTCTACACCTGGTATGACTCCTTTAAAGGTAGTCCTTGTAGGCTTGATCCTTGATGGGTTAATGCCCATTTTCCGCGATGTATCCTGATACAGCAAATTGAGGCTGCTACCACCATCCATAAGGACGCGAGTCAGGTGAAACCCATCAATTATTGGGTCTAAGACTAGTGCGGCTAAGCCCCCGTGGCGGATACTGGTCGGGTGGTCCCGGCGAACGAAAGTGATCGGGCACGACGACCATGGGTTGAATTTTGGGGAGACTAGCTCTATCGCGTAGACGTCCATAAGCGCACGCTTGCGCTCCCTCTTGGGGATGTGGGTGGCATATATCATGTTCACTATTTTGACCTGAGGGGAAAACTTCTTCTATCCCCCTGTGTTCGGCTGTCGTGGCTCTTTGTAATCATCCTCGCTTTGCGATCCTTTTTTCCCTGTTCACGGCATTTAATTTGCCGGCTTGTTTGAAAACCCATCACTCTCTATTTGTATGATTAGGAGGCTTGTCGGGGGTGCCGTGAATCTGGCATGGATGATCAAGTATGCGGTCCGAGGTGGATGGGCCCGAATTGTTCATTTGGAACGGCTTCTTCCGCTGACCGGACTTAGAGCCACTGAATCCGGCGTTGACCGCCGTATCCTCGGTGTTGTCACCGCTATTTTGGCGCTTGCATCTATTGCGTCGAGACTTGTCTTTGTTATTTTTAACTTCAGGGGTGCCGGCGTCGCTTGTATTGTTTTTGCTACGGGCCAACCAACTATCATCGCGCGCACAAAAGAGGGTCAATAGTGCCGTGAGGGCCGCCATGGATTTTGGCTTTTCTTGGCCGATGTGGCGAGTGAGCCATTCGTTGCGGATGCTATGTTTGAAAGTTGCTAGAGCTCCAGTGTCCGGACAGTCAACGATTTGGTTCTTTTTAGTTAGGAACCTTGTCCAGAATTTCCTGGCGGACTCTCCGGGCTGCTGGACTATATGGCTTAAGTCATCAGTGTTCGGAGGTCGAACATATGTACCTTGGAAGTTATCGAGGAAATCCTCTTCCAAGTCCTCCCAACTGCCAATGGAATTGTCAGGCAGACTGTTTAGCCAATGCCGAGCGGGCCCCTTGATTTTGAGAGGGAGGTTTTTTGATGGTGTGGAGGTCATCTCCGCGTGCCATATGGATGTGGAGAACGAAGTCTTCGATCCACACCACAGGGTCCGTGGTCCCATTGTACGATTCTATGTTCACGGGCTTGAATCCTTCAGGGAATTCGTGATCCAGGACCTCATCAGTGAAGCAATGAGGGTGTGCGGGGCCTCTGTATCGGGCCGTATCGTGACGCAGCTCTGATGAAGTCCGTCTACGATGTTCGGCCTGCACATGACTGGGTTTGTCACGTCCGAATAGGTGGCCGTTGTCATGTGTTGAGGTGCGTCCTCGTGATTCGTAGATTGATCTGGTAGGTCCTGCTTTATTGTTCAGGTTCTGCCGGAGGTCATATGTATGGTCGTGGGCGAATTTACCTTTGCCTGAGTGACGAGGCGGGGCGGGCTGGTGTTCGGCATGGGTTGCCGTTTTGTCCCGGCCACACGGTGGCCGGTCAGCCGCATTGTACGATGGTGGTATATACTCCGGCGCCTCCTCGTCGAACTGAGGTAGCAATTTACGCTTTGGGTAGCTTTTGGTTGGGCGCTTGAGGCCGTATTCTTCGGCTGCTAGGACATCAGTCCATTTATCATTGAGCAGATCCTGGTCAGCTTGAAGCTGCTGCTGCTTCTTTTTCAGGCTCCTTGCAGTGGCTATTAGCTGGCGCTTGAAGCGCTCCTGCTTAAGAGGTTCCTCGGGCACGATGAAATCCTCGGTGCCAAGGCTCACCTCATCCTAGGAGAGTGGAAGGTAGCTGTCGTCCTCCGAATCTTTGTGCCTGGCCTGTTTAACAGGGCTAACCTACGCATCTTCCCGTTCGTCTTGTTTGTTTGTTGTGTTGACGAGGTCTTCGTTGTCTTCGACACCTTTTGGAGTGTCATCTTCTCCTGTGCCGGTGTTGCTATCTTTACTGTGGCGTGACTTAGAGTGGTGCCACTGACGTAGGCGCTTGGACTATATTTCAGAAGGTTTATCCTCAACTGGTTCTTCCTTGTCGTCGCCATTGTTTTCCTTTGGTGCATCCACCATGTATATGTCATACGAAGAAGTGGCCGTCTAGCGTCCGGTGAACGGCGGGTTATGGTATTCTTCTTTTCCGGCATCGTCGTCCATACCGTCGATGTCCTCGGAGTCGTAATCAAGTTCGTCGGTCAAATCCTCGACCGTGGCTATAAAGTGGGTGTCGGGTGGGAAGCAAAATTCTCCATCGTCAGCCCCTAGTTCGAGCCGGATATAGTTCAGCTGAGAGTCCTCCGCTAAGGACGGACTTTTTAACGAGTTTAGCACATCGCCCAGAGGCGAGTGCTGGAAGATGTCTGCGGCACTGAATTCGAAGATCGATAAACGATCAAGCTCGCGTCCGCGGGCTCGCGTGGTTCGGAACCTACAGCCGGAGACAAGTCCAGTGTTCCGGTGGCATAGGCATCGAGTGAGACCAGGTCCATGTGCGGATCCAATGCCGTGCAATTTTCGGCCTCTGTGGTGGGGTTAATCCTCCCATATTTGGATGGCGTGGCCTGCTCCGGCTCTAGGGCCAGAGCGGTTACAGGAGCGATCTCCTGGATGTGGCCCGATGATAGATTTAAGTCATGATCATTGGGGTGATCGGGAGCGGCTACTGTGGTATCGAATCCGGCGAAGATCAAGTCTCCACGAATGTCTGCGACGTAGTTCAAGCTCCTGAATCTGACCTAATGGCCAGGGGCGTAGCTTTCGATCTGCTCCAGATGGCCAAACGAGTTGGCCCGCAGTGCGAAGCCGCCGAACACAAAGATCTATCCGGGGAGGAAAGTTTCTCCGCAGACAGCGCCATTATTGACGATTGAAGGGGCCATTAAACCTTTCAGCGATAGCACAGAGGAATCTCAATGAAAGCACCAATGTTGGTGTCAAAACCGGCTGATCTCGGGTAGGGGGTCCCGAACTATGCGTCTAAGGTTGATGGTAACCGGAGACAGGGGACACGATGTTTACCCAGGTTTAGTCCCTCCCTATGGAGGTAATACCCTACTTCCTGCTTGATTGATATTGATGAATACGGGTGTTACAAGAGTTGATCTACCACGAGATCGTCATGGCTAAACCCTAGAAGTCTAGCATGTATGACTACGGTATTGAGTATCCCCCCTCCGGACTAAGTCCTTCGGTTTATATAGACATCGGGGGGATCTAGGGTTACATAGAGTCGGTTACATAATATGGAATCTTCATAGTTGTTCGCCAAGCTTGCCTTCCACGCCGAGGAGAGTCCCATCCGGACACGGGTACAGTCTTCGGTCTTCATATCTTCACAGCCCATCAGTCCGGACCGTAGATAACAAGCCGGACGCCCGAGGACCCCTTAGTCCAGGACTCCCTCACCAGGAGCCGCGCGCTATCGCCTGCATCTTGGGCAGAGCTCAAGCCCCAGCCTCGCAGCGTATCTTCAAACAGTTTGCTCGCGAAGTGAATGCAGTCCTCCCCAGCTCGAGGCCACACACCCACTCAGATGGTCCAGGTGCCCCATCACATTCAGTTTGGCATATCAACTCAAGTGCGCAGCTACTGCAGGCGTCTTCCCAATGCTTTGTTCACCAGTCATCAGCAACGTGCAAGTTACCAAGACCCTCATCGATGGTGGCGCAGGGCTCAATGTCCTGTTTGTCGACACGTTCGACAAACTCCAAGTGCCATATGACCAGCTTCAACCTACCAAGCCTTTCTCAGGAGTGACCGACGGCGCTACTACCCTGACCGAGCAGGCCCGCCTCCCCATTACCTTCGGAGAACGCAAAAACTACCGCACCGAACTCATCAACTTCGACGTCGCCTACATCCGCCTGCCATACAATGCCATGCTCGGGTATCCAGCCCTGGCCAAGTTCATGGCGGTGACCCATCACAGCTACAATGTCCTCAAGATGCCGGGAAGCGGCGGAATCATCACAGTCCCGTGCGAGGAAAGAGATGCGGTGTGCTCCCTCGAGCGTGCCTTCCAAGCTGCAGCAATCGACGACCCTGACAGCCAGGGCAAGCTCCCTCCTGAGGCCACCCCCAAGAAGAAGAAGCAATTGCGCCACGCAGGGCCTCAGGCAAGCAGCGCCTCATCAGGATCGGCGCCCGCGCCTGGGGCGCCTCCCTCCATCGCATAGGAAAGCGCGCCCAGCGCCCGTCTCGGGCAGGGCTCAGGGGCTCTCTTCTGGAGGGCCTCAGACTTTACCAACATCACAAGGGAGGCGATTGGGCACCACTTGGAGGCATGCTTCACGTCACGTTTCCCTCAGGAGAACACGCGCCAAGGAGTGCCCACCGTTCATGAGTTCATCACCAAGACCACTCAGGAACTGCAAGACGCAAGGGCCATGCGCGGCGGCTGCCGCTCACCAGGCGCAGCTCCCCATCCAGGCGAGGATGCCGGACTGCGCATCTGCATCGATGTCTCAGGGCTCAACCGGGCCGCCTCTCAGGAGCTTTTCTGGCCTTCGCGTGTGGGATGCTGCGAGGGCCCACCTCACAGCTACGTTCGCATGCCTTTTGGCCTGCCGAGCATGGCGACCGCCTATCAGCGCAACCTGCAGAGCATCCTGGCGGCTCAGGAGGCCAGGCACCACACTATGCTAATGGAGATGAAGACGGTCCTCAAGGAACCCCCTGGACCCCTAGAGCCACCTGAGGCTCAGGGCCCCGGTGGATCATGAGGAGCAGCCCCTTCGTCGCATACCTTCAGCTGCCCCAACTCTTCTTCATCAACAGAACCAGGTGACATTTTCCAAGTTCATTCAACTAGGAGCGCCCCCAGGGCTGCATCATTCCCAGGCCACGTGGGTCCGTCCCCGCGGCATGTATCTTTCCTTGTTTATGCCTTTAGCTTACCTTGCTGGGGGCGCCCCTCAGGCTGCATCATCCTCAAGCCACTCGGGCCGGACCCAATGCGCGTATCGTTATGCATTTACCTGAGCTAGGCTGCCTTTCACGCTTAATATATCTATGACTATCACCTGCTCGATCGCCACCCACCATGGGAGCCGCGTGCCGGCCGTCTTTCTTCAGGACCCTTCGCGTGAGTAAGTTAATTAGCACGGCGTCTGTGCTCGGGCCCATCCCTGCAGCGTTGATAAATCCAGCGACTGAGCTCTGTCTGGCAGGCTGGCCCCGTTCACGTCACCTCTTGGGGCCGTTGGTGCTTATCTTTCTCACGCGATGACCTCAGGAGATTCGTTCGGCACAAGTTTTCTAACCATCTCGCAGGACCAAGACAGCGAACAAGAACCAAGACTAGGCGCAACCCACCTTGAGGTAGGGCCTCATGAGTCCCACGCTGGCTCACAAGTGCCCAGATACACCTCATCTAGCCCTGCCGTGCAAGCCACGTGTTAGGGTGGGGCTGTACATGCCCCGGGGGCTCTCTGCAGTAGAGAGTCCCCTCTCACGCACCAGAAGCAAATCAGCAATCACCACGGCGACCGGTGCCCTTCCTCGCGCTAACTTGCAGGAACCTCCTAAGGGCCACAGCTGGCGGTACCACGGACTCTCCCTCTTCTCTCATGCGATTCGCTTGCACGTTAAAAGGCGGGTTCCTGAGCATTGCGCCTCAGGAGCTCTTACTAGGTCTCCAGCCCTCACCCCTGGCCTTGACCATGGCACGTGACCTGGCATACCAGCGGTGGGTGAGCTCGCTCGAGGGCCGGGACCTGAGGATGCAGAGCACCAAGAAGAACATGGAGGGGAGGGGAGGCCCGCACGGGCCTGACCTAGCTACACTACGGTGGCCGACGTACGAGTTCGGCACGACTCGAGGAGCCGACCCCGGACAACCAAGATAAGTTCTCGCTCTGGATCCACCAGTTGCTACGACACGAGACCCTCGCTCACTCCCTTCGCTGCCCTGCTGCGGTAATGTTTCCTTCCTTTCCCATCCTAAGATAGCTGCTTGCGCGCTAAAGGGGACCTGTTGAGCATCGCGCCTCAGGAGCTCTTACTGGACCTCAGGCCGCTCACCTCCTGGCCTTGACCACGGCACGCGACCTGGCATACTAGCGACGGCTGCAGCCTGCCTGTGGACCGGGACCTATCAGCGTAGAGCACCAAGTTGCCGCGGGATTGGAAAGGGGAGGCCGAGCCTCGGCAGGATATGGGCATGCAAATCTTCATAATGAGGGCCGTGTTGACAAAAGGCATTACATACGCTTTACACGCCCCCACGGGGTTCATTTCTTGATTCCTCGCAGGGAACAAAAGGGAAGGAATTCCTAGGAGTTCTATCTACATGCACCAGATGTCGCCGACGCCATCATCAACAGTGGGCCATGTGAGGACGGTGCCAACCCCATCCAGATCAGCGGCGACGGCGGCTGGATGCGGCAGCCCTGCTCCGGGCTCGACGGGAGCTCGGGAGCACGTAGCTATCGTCGCTCGTCTTCGGAGACTCCACGAGCTCGGGAGAGTCGCTGGACCACCAGGAGTCGCCGCTGTCTCTGGAGGAGCTGCAGGCGAGGCCTGCGGCGGGCCTAGCGCCCGCCGCAACATCGTCTTAGCGACCTCCTTCAGGGCAACACTCTAGGCGGCGGCCTTCCTCGTCGAAGACCTTGAACAATAGCACGGAGGCGTCGTCGTACTCGAAGTGGATCGCGAGGGCGCCCTCCGCGCGGCAGACTCGGGCAATCTCGCCCTAGCCTCGGGTCATGAAGATCTTCCCGGAGGCAACAACACCAATCTCCGCTCCAGTAGCTGGGGTGTCGCAGTCGGCGTGTTGCAGCCAAAGCTCGTGAAGGCCCCTCGGCGGCATCTCGGTGATGAAGAACCGCGGGAGGCGAATCCAAGTGATCGGGGGCATCGCCGCCCACAGCACGAATCTGCGTGAGTCCGCAACGTGGATCCCTGGGGCGACGGCATGTGGCTCCGATGCATGACGACCACGGCCCCGGTGTGGGCGGCGCCGCTCACCGCTCCTCCCTCTGGAATCGTCGGCGTGAGCATACAAGGGCAACGGGTACCCAGGAGGCGGCCTTTCGTACCAAGGCCGCGACACCACCGGCCTCACGACCATCTTGTGGCGATGAGACCTCTTCTTCGGCGGGAGCAGCTCGGGCTCGTTGAGGGGAGCCTTGCCCTTCTCTGCAGCCGAGAACCTTCGGATCGGCGCCATGACTGCACAAGCAAGGAGAGGAGCTAGGAAGGAGAGAAAGCGGGAGAGGTAGAGGAAAGATGGGCGACGGGGGCTCCGCCCCCTCCCATTTATACCAGGAGAAGGCCAACCGGCACCCCCCACGATCACAGGTAATGATGGTTTTCCTTGCATGTCGCAGGGACTTGTCATGTCGGGCAGTTGCCGAGGCAGTGTGGGGAAGCGGAGACGCCCACGACCAATCAACCGCCACGCATCGACCAAGGCCGCAGGCTATTGGGGCCAGCGGCGCTCCGCACTTGACCTTTGGCTTTGCCTCGAAGCCAAGCCCGAGCGCGCCTTGGGCCCGGGGGCTACTGTCGGTGTTCTATGAACGGGGTTCCCGGACTTGCCTGCCTGCGGCCCACAGTGTGGCTTTGCTAGTAGGCGTGTACGACCCATCTTCATCAACAAGGCATTCAAGACCTTCGCGAGGGGCCAAGCCTCGCGAGGCGGACGGTGCAAGACCTCCTCAGGAGCGACCTCGCCAGGCAGGCTCGCGAGGGGCGGAGATATCAAGGCAGGCAAACCTCGCGAGGTTCTCGTGAATTGAGGAGTGATAATCGAGACCAGGCGGGTGCCAGCGCGCACAACGTCCTTGTTTCCTCTTTGGTGCTAAGGGGGTAAGCGCAGGCGCGGAGTACCGAGGCATCAAGCAAAGGTTTCCATATTGGTGCAACAAGACCAAGACCAGAAGGACGTAAAGACGGAGGTCACCATGGATCCCAAGGCGGCGTCACCACTAGAGCCTTTTGCAGGCGAAGACCACTTTTATCAGGATAAGCTGTACTAGTTGTCCCCTTTCAAATTGGCCGTTGTTGGCTCCCTTCCCGCTCAATATTCGGGGAGAGGACCAAGGCCTCTATAAATAGGACTAGCCACCACCATAGCTACGGCGACCTGATCGAAAAGAGAGAAGCCCGAGCTGATCAAATCCACACACACACACAAGTTCGCCAAGCACAAGAACACCTCAACCTCAGGAGGCTGTTCTTCCCCTTGTACTGTTCATCCTCAGCCCAAGAGGCAATCCACCACCACCACACTTGAGTAGGGTATTACACCACAACGGTGTCCCGAACCAGTATAAATCTCGTGTCCTTTGTGTTGTGAGTTCGTCGAGTTAGTTCATAAGATCTTAGCTGAGTTAGAACGTGGATCAGTAGGGGGAAATCTTCACGCGCACCCTAGTGTTCGAACCTTAAGGGTTTTGTCGGAACCCGTGATCCGATAGAAACGAAGGAGAGGACAGAGGGAGGGAAGAGGGGTCCCCCTCCTTGTCCAATTCGGACTCCCAAGGGGGGAGCGGCCAGCCCTAGGCCCCCTCCTCTCTCTCACGCACACAAGGCCCATGTAGGCCCATTAGTTCCCTCTGGGGTTCTGATAACCTCCCGACACGCTGATAAATATCCGTTGACCCCCGGAACTCATCCGGTGTCCGAATATAGTTGTCCAATATATCAATCTTTATATCAACTAGATGACTCGTTGCGCCAATGGCGCAAAGGCCGAGAGGGAGCCAAATATTGTGAGAATATTTAGACACCCAAGTCGAAAACCAAATGTGGCCAACACTCCGGCATCCTCTGCTTGGAAGCCGCCTTTTCTCACCGGATCTAACATAGATACATGATTCTTCAAAAGCAAATTTCAGAGAAAATATAAAGCATGGAAGGCTTTAAGCTGTACTATTGAGACCATACCACCATATCTTCATTTAGTTTCTTTGAAAATCTAAAAGTCTAAGAGGACGGTACATGCGAGAAGCTGTGAATCCACAACAAAAAAGTAAACTAACTTCCAAAGGAATATTTCAAGTTTGGAAGCCACAAAGAAGCAGCCCAGATCTCTCGTTGTAGTGCAGGTACATGTCCTTAATCCTGCATCCACAACCCATAATTTTTCAACACCTAAATCCACGAAATCCAACTGAAGGAAATCATGGCAGAAGCATGCGTCGTGGCTTACGTTTCCGAGAAGGACTTCTTGGCATTCTTGTGCAGGTTGGACACAACAATCCTCGCTGCAAGCTGCAAAAGAACCACACAGGCACCTTCCTTCACCTTGCCCTTGGGGAGGAGGGGGGCAACACTTGCAGCGCCACAACAAGGCCTCGTTAGATAAACCTTTACTCTTGTAATCTACGTTGGTGAATCCATTGATACTTTTCTTTACCATATGCTCATTGAACCTTCAAAACAATATAAGCGGTCGACCTATCAAGACTAACCGTTTCAACTGACCAAAAAGAGAAATCAAAATTAGCAGAAAAATAGATGATAGACATCCAAGAAAGAAACTTGTATGTACAGCCATGTTAATTGTTCCTTCAAAAGGCCAGTATTTCTTTGGAACTTCTTTCACCGCAAGCCCAATGCTTTTTCACACAACTGCACGACAATGTACTTGGGTCAAAAGCAGGCCCAAAAGAGTGCAATGAACATATCAAAGTCAAAGATGCCAACATATACGTAGGAAAACATGAAGTAATGATCTTGGATTAAATTTCATCCTAAAACCTGAACACACACGTTGAATGTACCAAGTTGACAGTACGTCGCCAACTGGCCATTTAATAGGTAAAAAAACAAATTAGGTGAATGCTCACACTTATCTTACTACTTTATATTTCATCCTGACAATTAATAAAATCAAGCATCGTCACTTTTATTGCTTCTTGCAGCAGGTTCATTCATCACAATGTAACACACTGTATTTGTGTCTTATTTACTTATTAAGAAACTGTTCTCTTATCAAATTCTACAATTCTTTTGGTGATGTGAATTTTCAGGCCCCCACTGACTGTAACTACAACAGAACACAATTTTCTCTTAGAGAAGAAGCATACAGAAACAATCATAGTTCAATAAAAATCTGTTGAATCTACTGAAGATCTGCATACTCTGCTTCGGCCGTTTTAATAGCAGGTAAAACTTTAGTTGTCAGGAGACCTTCATAGTGAGTCTTCTCCAGGTTCACATATACAGTGGAAGAAACTACCATCAGTATATACATGCTACAGAAGATTGAGTGATCACTATTTGGAAGTACTTATAACTAACTGGTGGCCTTGGATGGAACAAAGAAAATCCAGATTTGATTTAGCTTATGCTACATTATGACCAGGTTTGTAATCACCTGGGAGGAATGATCCTAGAAAAATCTCAGACCATATATGTTACTATAGATGCTAGTGTTGTCCAATAGAACTGTAGTTATCAGAATGTACCTCAATAGCGCATTAGTGACATCTTAGGCATCTACTATGTGCTAGAATCTGTTGTTTCCCATTTCTCCCAGCCTCCTACTTCAGCTCATCTACTGCGATGTCCCCCTCCCGCGGGCATCAACAATCCTGTTGGTGGACTGTAAGCAGAAGAAAAAGATTGAAAGGGCCGATCATCTGCAAACCAAGAAGAAACAGAATCGAAAGAAAATTCGGGACAACGTTGTACTGATCAGCGCAACCATCACCTCATAATTAAATTTTTGCTTGTTGTCTTCCATATCTATCATACTGTATATGATATCCCACTCCTACAAAGCTCACGCCGCTATGAACTGAGATAATCGTAAACCCATAAGATTTTTGCACCCTATCTTTCAATAAATAGCAAGGCCACAATAATTGATCATGCTCATGTCCAAACCCAGCAACTCATCTATTATGCATCAAGATGATTTATATCAACTACAAATATTTGTTTGTCCATTTTATCAGAGAGGTTATAAGCATAATGCCATTGAAAAAAAAGATAAGAATGGACAGCATACCTTTGTTATGGTGATGAGAGCTAATTTTATAGGAAATGCACCCAGGAGACACAAGCCTCAATCTATATATGTACCTGTTGTGGCAATAATGTGAAGAGAAATGAAGTTGAATATAACAGACCAAATACCCAAATGGATAGTGTGCAAAATAACATAAATTGTACAGTAGTGGGATGAAAATACAAACCTGTATTTCTTCAGTATAGGCAACCAGTTCTAGAGCTAATGTTACATTTTCAGCTCCAACGTACATACACAACACACCTAATTTGACTAAGTTCAACTGATGCCGCAAAACCAGCTCCTTCACTGAAAAGGGAAAACAACTTCAGAACCAAAATGAGGAGTTTGCTAAAATAGATCTCCATCACCATTGTTGTGGATTTGTCCTTTATCTTAATATTAAGCGTGCAACTACTCCTTTCACTTTTGATCTATCACAGCCTCTAACAGGTTCTTGCTAGCTTAGGTGAACATTCCCTAGCTCAGCAGAAAGTGCACAAAGCATAGCTGGATTCCTAAATATGTACACATGCTTCCAAAAAATTGTTACTCATGGACAGAAACAAACCGAATGAAATGCTCACTGGTGCAGACAAATAAGAATTGTATTCCAAGTAGGCACATATAAATAAGAATCGGCACAAACACTATGTAGGCATAGAGAAATAAGAGCCGGTGCTAGGTAGCTTGATTTTTTTTGCACGAGACACACGAGCGAGAGTGAAGCTGCACAAGGAGATACCTTGGATAAGCCGTAAGCGGAGCCGATCTGCGGGCCGAAGAAGTGCGTGACCTTTCAGCAGCTGTCATCCGAGTCGGGGACCTCCTCCCAAGGCTTCTTTGCAGCGAGTCCTCGCGGCGCCGCTGTCGCCTGCTAGGCCTGGGCCGCGACGGAGTTGGGCAGCGGACAAGAAGGGTGATGTCTCCAATCCCAAAATTTTCAAAGAAATACAAATCAAACTTCTTGACGAACACAATATTTTAGCAGATCTTCAGGAAATAAGAGACGTGCTCATAATAAAACGAACCGACCCTCTCCATAGTTGCTATTAATTACAATCCTATAAGTGACGCTATGGATACAAATATGTAAACATCTATGTGCGTATCCTGATCAATTCGGCTTTTATAAAGCTAGATTACAATGCCATACACTGTCAAATCCTTCTTGCCTTCAATTAATGAGATTCAGTACCATAGAGCATGGAAAAGAAGACAAACGGGGAAAACAAAAATCTGGTAAACAGCGGAGGAAGACAAATTACCTCATAGCCCAGGCAATGCCATTCAAATCGATTGCCAAGTACATTAGATTGCAGCACACATACAGTACTTTGTATATACACATAAATCACTAAAAAAATGTATGTATGCATGTTAGAGAGAGAGAGAGAGATACCTCAACGTGTGGGGAAAGGTGGGTTCAGCGGCAAGAAAAGGAGGAGAGTATGAAAAGTGAGCACAATTACTGATCATTTTTTACAATTGCTGATTTAGATTCCGATTCATACTCTAAAATAGGAGGGCTAAAATTCGGTATTCAACCGGTATAAATAAACTATACAAGATGATAGTGAAACCGTGCACAGAAGGCTGAGTGTGCAAGATCAACATCTTTGCTAGTAAACAACGTAGCATTTTCTTCTTGCAGGAAGTACATCTCTGTTTTTGGAGCTTTGCCGACACCAATTACCCACGGTGGACCTGTGAGACACCTTCACTGCAACCACACGCTGCTTGATCCCATCATGGCCTCGTGCTCGCCATTGAAGTGTCGCATGTGCCCCGTGTTGGCCGTCGCCATGGCCGCAAAGTGGGTCAAGATCTGTGGAGCTGCGCATGGGGCGAGCATATCGGCCCACGCTGCTCAATCCTGTCTGGCGTCGTTTGGATTGGGCGGCGGAGATGGCGAATTTTTTTTAGAACATAGACGTCAGGGACGTCCGGCTTTAAATTAATAAAGCCCACAACATAGGCAGCGTATGACAACCGCAAGCCCAACACACGGCACCAAACATAAGACGAGCAGGTCTTGGAAACAGCAACCGGAGAAGGAATAAAGTACGTTACAAGGCATGTCCGGCCTAGCGAAACAAGCACGCAGGCTCGGCTGAAACTACAACCAAAAGGGGCTGCCCATCCCTATGTGACAGCAGACGGCGCGGACGACGGAGCGCAGGACTCGGCATAGACTAAGCGAAGACGGCAAAGAGCTTGGCGATGAAGATCAGAGTCCTGTTGTCTGCCCAGCGGTGCCCATTGCTGCAAGAAAACGATGCATTTGAAGATAACGTCAGCGGGATGCGAGGGAAATACGCCCTCAATAGTAAACTTGTTACGAATATGCCAGATAGCCCATAACATGGCCGCCGCACACGTCCACATGACCCGACGAGCCGGGCCATGAACCAATGCCAAAGAAGACACTAGCGTGGCTCGAGAGCGGGGATCCCAATCCACCCCCGCGGCCTCACGGACCGCGCTCCAAGCAAAGCGCGCCAAAGAGCACCGGAAGAAAGCGTGGTCAGCATCTTCCGGAACCCCACACAAAGCACAAGGGCCGGAGGCGGGGCCGTTGCGCTTAGCAAGGTTGGTAGAGGTAGGAAGGCGATCTTGGCAAAGTTGCCAGAGGAAGACCTTGATCTTGAGAGGGATTTTAGCCTTCCAAAGCCCCATGGCAGCTGAAGGGACCTGGCCGCGGGTAAGCTCTCTGTATAAGGAATTGACAGAGAATTTGCCAGAGCCCGAAAGTCTCCAAGTGATCGTGTCCGCGGAGTCCGACAGGCGAACATCCGCGATCAAATCCCGAAGGCGGTCCCACTCCGCCATTTCCGTCCCCGATAATTCTCTTCTGAAGTTGATGTAGGGTGGGGAGGAGCTAAGAGCCAAAGCAACCAGTTGGTTGGGCTCGACTGCAATGGAGTAGAGTTGGCGAAACTCCGACCATAGGGGTTGGTGGCCAATCCAAAGGTCTAGCCAAAACCGCGTGGAGCGCCCGTTGTTAACCCCAAACTTCACGCCCCTGGCGAAGAAGGGTTTTAGGGCTTGAATGGAGTTCCAGAAGGGGGACCCACGAGAGGCTGCCTCGAAGAAATTCCCGTTCGGGAAGTATTTCGCACGGAGGAGGTCGATCCAGAGGCCAGTCTCACCCTGAGACATCTTCCAGATCCATTTGCATATGAGTGCAATATTCATCAGCTTGGAGTTGATGATCCCAAGGCCCCCCTGGGCTTTAGGTCTACAAACGGCCTGCCATTTGACCATATGGTATTTCCGTTTGGGTCCCGCTCCTTCCCAAAAGAAATGGGACCGCGGGGTATCCAACTTAGTGTGTACCCCATCCGCCAGCAAGAACAAACCCATGGCGAACATAGGTAAGGATGAGAGGCTGGAGTTGGTTAGGATTAGTCTAGCCCCTGAAGACATAAATCTACCTCTCCACGGACACACCCTGCCCGCTACCTTGGAGGTGAGAGGTTCCCAATCGGCGATCGAACATTTCTTCGCCGCGATCGGGAGGCCGAGGTAAGTGAACGGAAACTGGCCAAGTTTGCAGTTAAGCAAGTTGGCTACCCGCTGACTTTCAGCCGCGTCCATCCCTATGGACACCACTTCACACTTGTGGAAGTTGATTTTAAGCCTCGACATGAGTTCAAAACACAACAGAATGGTCTTGACCGATGCGATACTGTGTGTGCCAGGCTCGAAAAGGAGGAGTGTGTCATCCGCGTATTGCAGGTGTGACACTCCCCCCGGGATCAGGTTGTCCACCACTCCCCTGATGTGGCCAGCCAAACGAGCTCTGTCGAGCATGGCGCCCAAGGCGTCCGCTACAAAGTTAAACAGCAACAGCGAGGCTGGGTCCCCCTGACGCAGCCCACACTTGTTGCGGAAGAAGTTCCCTACTTCTCCGTTCACCACAATCGCCGTTTGGCCCCCCGAGACCAATTGCATCATGCGATGAACCCAAACCGACGAGAATCCCCGGCCCAGGAGGACCTCATGGAGAAACTCCCAGTTCACGCGATCGTACGCCTTCTCAAAATCTAGTTTCAGGAGAATCGCGGGCTGGCGAGCGCGTTTTAGGGAGTGCACAATCTCCTGGAGGGCCAACGGCCCCTCTAAGATGTTGCGCCCCCGAATAAAAGCCGGTTGGTTCCTACTAATAATACGATGAGCTATTGGAGACAAGCGAGTCGAACAAGCCTTGGCACAAATTTTCAACGGAACATTAATCAACGCTATGGGACGAAAGAGCCTAATATGATCAGCGCCCGGAACTTTGGGGATCAGAGAGAGAACCCCAAAGTTTAGGTGAGAGATATCTACCGTACCCCGCATAAAACCATTACAAACGTCAAAAATAGGCCCTTTGAGCACTTGCCAAAACCTTTTGAACATCGCCACCGGCCACCCATCCGGCCCGGGTGCGGTGTCGGATTTCATGCCAAGGGTCGCCTTGTCAATCTCCTCCGGGGTGAAGGCCAATCCCAGGCCCTCGTTTTCATCGTCCGTGACCCGCAACGCAGGGTCCCACATATCCTCCCTAAGCCGGGTGCGGGATTCCTCCCTGGAACCCATAAGTTGGATGTAGAACTCGTAAATGTGGCAGACGATATCCTATTGCCGCAAAAGGAGCCCCTGCTCAGATTGCAAGCGTAGAATGGCGCATTTGCGGCGACGGCCATTAGCATAGGCGTGAAAATATTGAGTGTCCGCGTCACCCTTGAGCGTCCACTTGATACCACAGCGTCTACGCCAGTACTCCTCCTCAGCTCTAAGGAGGGACTCGACCTGGGCCTCAAGCGCGTAGCGCTGAGCCCAGTCTTGCTCCAAGAAGGTCTGCACATCCGCCACAACATCCATCTGAGCGAGCTCCGCGGTCAAACGCGATCGAAGCAGCTTATCTTCGCGCCCCTGGTTAGCCCCCCACCCTTTGAGGGCCGCACGCAAGCCCGCTCCTGCAGCAATCCAGAACTCCATCGGCCCGCGGGCGCCCGACCCGGGCGACGCAATTCTCCCATTTCGAAAGGAAGATTTGCTCAAAGTCCGGAGACTCTAACCACATGGTTTCGAAGAAGAAACGAGGGCTGCGTTTTAACCTTTCCTCCCCCGAGGAGAGGTTGAGGGGGACGTGGTCCGACCCTATCCTCGTTTCGGCATGCAAAGAGCACAAGGGAAATAGCACCTCCCACTCCGAGGACATGAAAACCCTGTCCAAGACCGACCGCACCGGCGTTAGTTATTTGTTGGTCTAGGTGTAGCGTGCCCCCACGCGAGCCACTTCCCTAAGGGCCATGGCTGCGATTGCATTATTAAACATGGACACCCTTGTCCAATTAATAATACCGTCGTTTTTATCCGCTCCCGAGCGAATTAAGTTGAAATCCCCTCCCACTAGCAGAGGCAAATTTCGCGTGCCCACAGACGCAACCTTCGCCTGGAGTTCTCCCAAGAACTCAAGCGAGAGCGAGTGGTCGGCCGGGCCGTAAACCACAATCACCTCCCACTCTTGGAGAGTTGCGTGGTGCGCACGTGGGCCGACAGGAAGAAACGACCGGCATCCCACGCCACCACCTCGAAGCAAACTAGGTTGATGCCTAGCAACATGCCTCCCGAGTGCCCGACCGCCGGCACCCAATGCCAAACAAAACGCTCCAGCGGTTCGACAGCTAGCGGGTCCCGATGATTGAAATCGGCCTTGATAGTTTCCTGCAGGCCAACTACGTCGATCGCCTCGTTCCGAATGAACTCTTTTAACTGGGTCCGCCTCCCAGCGTGGCCGAAGCCTCAGATGTTCCAGAATATGTAACGCATTAGATAATGCGATTGCGGAGGCGGATACCACGAGCGGTCACCGCTTTGGCCACGCGCCGTGTCTTGGCAGGACGACGGTTGGAGGTGGACGGCGCAGCTCCTGCTGCTATGTCCTCCTGATCGGGCCGCGCGACAATCACCAAAGAAGCCCCTACTTCTTCTGCTGCTGGCGCAACGCGGGCCAGCGCTGCCTGAGCTAGCACGGCCTGCGCGATTTCCTTAGCACGAATAAGAGAAAGCACATCACGCGCTTCCCCCTCGTCAGACATCACCACCCCACTATCCTCTAAGATACCCCCAAGCACTCATTAGAATATACATCAAAGATCGTAAAGCGGGGCATGGGGTTACCTTCGGTTTCCAGGTTCTTCTGGGCCCGCAGGAGTTGGGCCCGTTGGAGGGCTGGAAGGTTGCCCTTGGCGCCCTTCGGGCGGGAGCTCACCCGCTCCTGCGTCGCCGTGGATGCCACCACCGCCTTGGAGCGCTTGGCCGTTGAAACGGGCGCCACCTTGGCCACCTCCACGTGGAGCGCGTCAGAAGCTGGAGGGGAGATGACCGATGAGGTGCCACCAGTCGGACCCCCAGGAGAGGCCAGCGCCATCACCACTGGCCGCTGCGGAGCAGGCGTGCCCGCATGGCCCGAGGGAGGGCTCACCGGCGCCACCATGGGAGTCTTGCGGCCCGCCGGCTTCTTGTGGAGCCTCGTCCCACCGCCACCGAGGCCAGTCAACGCCTTGGGTGAGCACGCCGTGGCAGCCCGAGGCTCACCCACCACCGCAGCCACTGGGGAGACGAGCATCGAGCGACCCTCCGAGTCACAGGACGCCGAGACCCCCTTGTCGATGTCGAGGCCCAGCGTCATGTTGGAGCCGTACTGGTTGAGACCCATCTCGTTGCTGCCCACCACCACTTGCCGCTCCTCCTGGTCCTTCGCAACGCCCGCCGCCGGGGGCGCGTCCTGGGGGTCCTTGTCCTTGAGGCCAAGCTTGTCCCAAGTGGCGGTGTCGATGGAGTCATCCCTCATGCTCATGTCGTGGTCCTTGTCTTTGTCATTTGGTCCCTTGTCCACGTTGGCTGGTGGAGTGGGAGGGGGCGCCGCACCCTGTAGATCACCCACCTCGGCCTCCAGACGAATGGTGAAGCCCTCGCTGTTGAACCACACTTGGACGTAGCCCTTGAGCTTGGTCGGCGATCGACACGCGAAGCGCATCCGGACTGGGCCGCGCCCCGGCAACGACGCCTGATCCACCTCCATTGGATGCCCAATCATCACCGTCCCTGCCATGAGGCAGTCCACGCGGCGGTGCTTGGGCGGCACACCCCACAGCTTGACCCACACGTCCGGCATGATCTCGGCCTTGGGTTCCTCCTGGCTCAGTTCTTTGATGTCCGCCATGATGTCGTTAAGGGAGAGATAGAGCTTGCCGCTGCGGGTCGCCATCCGCAGCATGGCCTTGCTGGGGAAGACGACCGAGAACTGGTCGACACCGATGGCCATCACCTGCCAATCCCACACCCCCTCGAAGAGGTGAGGGAGCTCCACCTCCAAGATGGGGATCGACAGCGTGCCGGGCGCCGCCGAGATGATCGCCGCATCCGCCACCAGCGGGGCCTGGACCTCCTCGCCCTCCGTCTCCACGAAAGGGAGGCAGAAGAAGCCCTCCCCAGGGATGGCATTTCCCATGATCTACAGCAGAAGAGGCCGCCCCCGCGTGGCGCAGTACGCCGACACATGCCCTTCCTCGTGGCAGACGACGCACAGGGGCTTGAAGTGGCACATATTTTGGTAATGCCCCACCCTGCCGCACTTGAAGCACTCCGGCCCGTCGGCCTCCTCCACTGGGATCGGAGCGTCAGCCGAACCCTTCGAAGCCGACGGCCCGGCCGCCAGCTAGGCCATGCCACCCCCCTTTTGCTTTTGCTTCTTGGCCACCGGATCCCCGCTCTGCTCACCGCCCGAAGGAAGCTGAGACTCCTTCCTCTTGAGCTCTTTCTTCTGCTCCAGCCCACGGCACCGATATTCCTCCTTCTTCTTCTTCTTGCGCTCACATTCCTCTTGCTGCTTCCGCTCTTGCTCCGCAAGCCACCATGGAGGCGGCGGCCCCCAGCCCCCGTCCCCCGCAGCCTTCGCCGACACCTTGGAGAGCGCCTTCGCCCACAGATCGTGCTCCTGCTGTCGATCCGCCGTCGGGATCAGAGGCGACATGGGAGGCTTGTCGCCACGGCGGGAGCCCATCCTCACAACAGTGGCGAACGAGCAAGAAAGAGGTGGGAAGGGGCAGAACGTAGGAGACGACGGGCAAGGTGCCCGAAGCGCCACACCTGAGAGTGGGATGCAGGAAACCCTAGAGACAGATCTAGGGTTCCTTTTGGCACCCACAGCCACCTATTAATAGGGGCGGACGACCACGCAACCTCCTCCGCACTGGGCCCGGGCCTAAGCGCAGGCTCACAGCAGGCCACCGGACCAGGTTGGTCAGGCCCAAGCACGGAGGGGCGTCCCTGCACCCCCACAGGCCAAGAGGCAGGCTGGACCGCCGATGGGCCCCCCAGCCCAATTCCTGGAAGGCTGGGCCACTCCTCTTGGCCCAGCGGGGAAACTGGCCCGACCGTCGGCTCCCCGGAAACCCTAGCCAGGACCCGCGGTTCCCCGACACTGGCGGCCCCGCCGTCGCCGCCGCCGACCCCTGTCGTCTCCGACGAGCTCGCCGGGGCCGGAGGAGGTCCCTCCAACACCAAAACACGGCGAACCACCTCCGACAGGTCGCACGAGCGGCCCTCAGGACACGCATCCACCCCTGCGGCGGACGCCAGATCCGTGGCGCAGGACAACGCCCGCCATGTCCACCAGGGGCAAAGGCTCGCCGGCGACCGGCCATGAAGGAGCCCCCAAGCTCCTCCGCACGGGCGATAAAGTCACCCACCGAGCACCCCGCACGGGGCCTCGGCGAACCACCACCACCATCGCTTACCTCGCTACTTACCTCATCATCGTCGCCGTCGGAGTTGACCCCCTCTAGAGCCCAGAACCTGCTGCCGGAGAAGGGCGGGGCGAGAGGCCGCCCCCCAGACGGCGCGCTCCACCGCGCGCACCCCTCAGCAGGCCGCACCTCCGTCCAGCCTTCCGCCTCCGCCGCGAGGCAGCGAGCAGCGTCGCCCGCGGAATCGCCCCCCGAGTCGCCAGACCGAAACGCCATCTCGTGTCGACCACGCTCTTCCTCCGTATAGATGGCGAATTTTGGCGCCTCATGTTCGGTTCCTTTGCTTCGCTTTTTGTTTCTGGTTGTCGTGGGTTTCATCGCTAGAGACGAATGAGTTCCTGGGTGGATGCTAAGGAAGTATAGACGTGGGCTTGGGTATAATTCGAGACGACTTGACATTGTTTCAATATTATTGTGTAGGTTGATGGTTTGGCGCTTTTGTGCTGCCTTGATGTAAAAACAGAGAAATTCTAATTTTGATAGTTTGGCTAATACATCATCATTTTCTTTCCTTTTGGATGTCTGTGAATTCCGACCTGCCAAATGAGGAAATAAATGCTCAATTTAGTGACCTCACCTCAAAATCTCAAATTCGGTGTTAAACTAACACGATGTATTTTTATCTTCAACCTCTCATAGTTATGTACACCCTGACATCTTACATGTTGTAAAAGTCTTGTTTCATCGATGAAATAGAACAGGGTGGCGAGGTTTCTATATTTCAAGAAATAAAATCTTATGGTTATATTATAAATTGGTGCTACCACGCAAGTGGTGATCCGTGTATGTATTACCCGTCTCTATATAGTGATACTGGTTAAATTAACTCATAATCAACTCATAGAATCTGTTGCTATAACGAAAAAGATAACGCCCGAATGTCTGGTACCTGGCTCCTCCTCCCAAACGCTTTACCTACCACTGGTGGTGTAGCATGTACTCCTGCCACGTCACGGAGTACCTTGGCGCACTGGTCCCTGCCACGCCACGTTTCTCGTACGTTCGGTACGTGTCGCTCCGAACGAGTGGAGACTGCATCGGCACCTTATCCTTTCCATGCAGGCTCGTTTGCTTCTTTCCAATCCTTCATTTTTAATCAGAGGAGAGTGAGGCGAGCTGGCCGGGCTGCTCTTCGTCGGGGACGTTACCGTTTACTTGCCCGCGCCAACGGCCAGCTACTCGCCGGGATTCGCCGGGGTCGCCGTCTTCTCCGTGCGCCACGCTGACAGGAAGCTGGTCGCCGAGTTCCCGGGGATTCGCCGCGCACCCAGGTACTCCGCCGCCTCCCCAGTAGCTGTCCGAGCGGCGGACCGCGACGCGCGCGCGAGTGTCCAATGGCTCCGGTGGTCCGATGAGCGTGGCTGCCGGCCATGGCCGTGGTCGTGTGCCACTGCCTCTCCCGCTGGAAGCACGGAGGCTCGCGGCCAAGATCCGGGGAGAAGGAGCTCCGTGACGGCGAGCTCCTCTAGGAGCAAGGCGACCACATACTCCAAGAGCACGACGACGACAAGCTTTGAGGCTCCTTCTGGCAACCTTAACGAGGAGGAGGGTGGCAGCTGGATGAGGATTAAAATCACGCTGGAGTCACCGTGCTGTCCTCTGACTACACAGCCGACGCCCCATGATCTTCAGGACGGCGGCGGCGCGGCGGCTGGACCTCCCTACCAGCTTGCCTGGCCAAACTCCACAAGCTACAGCTCACGGTCACGGATCCAATCCAGGAAACGTCCTGCTAGCTAGTGCCATGGTTCCCCCACGGAATGAGCAGGTGAATTACTTGCTATTACTTAGAACTGCTTTCTTCTTTCTTCATTCTCCTATTACAGAAGCTACACCATATGGTTGTTTGATGATCTGCTAATTCTTCATGGCAATGTGGTTCGTCAATAGCCATTAGCGGTACATGCACGTGTGTTGAGTTTAATTTCAGTTATAGTTAGTCACTTAGTGGTCACTTGCTTTGTCGATCTTTGCCAATGGAGTTTGGAATGCTCATATGATTTCCATTCGAAAAGTTTCCGAAATAGGAGGAACTTGGCAGCCATGCCATTGGTGACCTTCAGATAAGGTGTTGTTCCATGCATTGTGCTTATCTTGCCAAGAACAAAAGAAGTGCTTACTCTGCGTCATGTTATAATTTCTGATTCAGTAAACAAGTGGTCATGTATATGGAGGAACGAGGAAGACGGACAGGAGGAGTTTGGTGCCAATTCTACAGGCGTAGAGGATTTTCCTTTGGACTATTATCAGGGCTGTTTGTAGTATTAATAGAATTATTAAGGGAGAGAAAGGACGACCATTGGATTATAACGGACGACAGATTCTGCCTGCTACAGCATCTGTACAGTAACAAATGTACAACAGAGGAGCCCAACCCATTGTGTCATGTGTATAGCACTGCTGTTTTCAGACCCTCCCAGCCCTGACGTGGTCTCTCCCTTACCCATGTTGCAGCGACTGTGCTGTAGGCTATAGCATTGCCGCCGGTGTTGAACTTGACGGGTATGTGCTGCTCACTGGCAAGTTGAGCGCACGGGGCAGGTTCGTGGTGTCCGGGGACCTCCTCGTCGACAGCACAGGAGGGTGGTGCTCGAGGAATCGCGCAAGTTTCTTTTCACAAACCATGTGCTCAAGATGGAGGACGGCATTGTTTCATACCTCATCGTTTTATGCGAGCATTGGATTGAACTTTCAGGGCATGAACTCTGAAGCTGTTCATGAGCTTCCTCCACCAATTAGACCGATGCTATGTAATTACTGGAGCTCTGAAGCTACAATTACGGGATCCAATCTTTTTAGACCCTTGACATCACATACCTCACTCGATGTGTTAATGTTGTTCTATATATACCTGACATAGCATTTTAACCATGCTATAAAACTAAATTTACCATGCTACAAAGTAAACTTGCCATGTTAGTTCACATAATGAATCCTTTGTGCAGGGAGTTCTAGCGACGCATTATACAAGGAGCTATGGCATGCTTGGGCTAGGCCGTTGATCACAGTGCCTCGCCAAGGTGAAAGGATTTACTACTTTCCGCATGTTTATATTGGAACAGGTATGTCTCACCGCATTGGTGTTTGCTCTTCTTGATGCCCTATAACCAATGAATGAATTTGCTACTCAACACAAACAGTAGCTATTTGTGTTATGGGACATACTTTGTTCTTGTGTTATAAATGACAATATGACTTTGTTTATGCGGAATAATCATCCAGGTATTTAAAGTTCATCCACGTACATATTTAGAACCTGATATTCTCTAGTGTGGTCATGTATTAGTTGAAAAATGAATATCCATCATAGGGTACCACCTTACATACAGTGCTTCCAGCCTTACAGGCCTCACCAGAAGGCCCTTTGCCAAGCTTCACTGTGACGACTAACTTACTACTTGACAAACATCTTTGCTAACTAATAAAAGCAACAACATAGGTAAATAAACTCATTTTCACATGTTATGACAAAATGGTTTCTTCCAGCTCACAAAAAAACAAAGAAAACATAGTACTAATACATAGAGAGACTGTATAATTGTTAAGGCTACTTTAGGAATTAATTTGGGAATAGACTGAACATATCAGGATATACACGAGTTGACTGCAAAGAAAAGAAATCATCATCTACTAATACTGTACTAAATGAACATTATCCATTCACATCTCCAGTATTGTACTATTATACATGACAGAGAATGACTAACATTACTCATTCTTCTCTTAAAGCTGTCAAGAAAATACAGTCAGTAGAAAAGTTAGAAGGATATTGAGCACTAAACTCCAGTTATCAATACACCGGACTGTCTACTGATCTCCAACCGGTTAATTTAAGAATCATCACATTTACCAATAAGGGGGCAATTGTCTGTAAGATGTGATTTGCTTGCATGCATTTCATAGATAAATATGTGCATAAAAGTTAGGACTTGCCTACATACCTGGATATTTACATTCACATAGAGACAATATATCTTCAATTCACATGTAGGACACAAGAATGTATAGTCACAAACTCACAATTCCATGGCAGCAAAAATCTTCAATAATCTGTGAACTCCATAAACAACGATATTATAGATCTCTTGTTTTGTTGATATATTGACATATAGAAGAAGGAGATGTAGTCTACAGGAGAGAAGCAACCATCAATGGTGTTAATGTCACCTCTCCATAGTACCATCGGTCCAAAGGCACTCAAGTAAAAATCAAAACACAAAAACGACAAATGGCACTGGGAGTTTGGAGCCCGCCCATCTGATTTAGATGATCTGGGAAAGAGCAATGATTTTGCCCTCTTGTGGATTTAAAATACAATTAGAAAAGTTCACTGAACTGATGAATGGGTGTTTTAAGCTCACCCAACTTCCTTAGTTTTGAAAATGAACAAATCCATCTCAAAACATGATTTAATACATCATATTTATGCAGGCATTGCCAATTCAATTTTCTGGTACGCATTTGTTTAAAAATA
>NC_041384.1:482798787-482811446 GCF_002162155.2 Triticum dicoccoides | reverse complement strand
TATGTACTCCCATGCCACATGTCGCTCATTGCTTCAATGCCGATTTTTAAATTGCTTTATCATTTAATTAAAGAGATAACAACCAGATAATATCCACACACACGCACTGTTTTAAAATTTGTTAGCCCGTCCAGGTTAATAGGGACTCTGGTAGCTCACAGATCGCGTGCATAGTAGATGCCCTCAACGACAACTCTGTTTGACATCACATCCTCGTGTAACAAACAAACGGAGACGGCACCGGCCATGGCCATGGCGACGGCGACGGGAACGGCGGCGATCACGGTTGGGGAGAGCACCGGCGACGACGCAGCAACACAGCAAACGACGTCGGCGAAGCCACCGATGCCGGAGACGGAGACGACACCGGTGATGGAAGCAGCCACGGCAAGGGCAACCGCCACGAGATGCGGCTATGTAACGTCCCTTGGCCTGACCAGCGACGGCGACGGCAGCGACATCGTCGACGAGGACATCACCAACAACGACAAACATATGCAGCTATCTTCCCTTGGCCTGGCCAGCTACTGCGACGGGGATCGTGACGGCATCGCCGATGGGCGACATCACCGGCGATGACAACAGATGCGGCTTCTTCATCTCATCATCGACGCATGGATATTCTTGTATTGATTTCCATGCATTCATTGTAATTGATATCTCACGAGCTAGTTCAATGAAACAGTATAATCCATCCATGCATGCCATGGCGACCAAGATGGAGGCATGCGCATTGCTAGCGTTTCCATCATCAACACACATCGGCGCTCACACGCGTGGCAATACACAGCCGCGGTTCTTGCTGATGTGCAGAATACACATGCATGCGTGCGTACCTGACATGCATGCCTAACATATTGTTTTATTTTACATGATACCTAACATGTTGTTGGTTGTGACTTGTAAAGCTCGGAGAAGCCAAATCATATTGCTTTTGATCAGTGGCAAAGTTATATGTAATGGAAGTATATATCCTCTGATGATGGGTAGTAGTTATACGAAACGTAAGTAAAGCTCCTCAGAGTATATAACCACATTGTCATTGAGATGAATATAATCGTACATGCACAGAATGCATGCATATACTCATATTTGGTGAATAATACACCGCTGTATTTCGCAAGTGTAAACTCCTTTTGAATTTACGAGTATGACATACTTGTTTTGGTAATTACCGGAAGTTCATACTTCCTCGTGAAATATTAGTATATACGACTTCCTTGCATGATGATCATAATATATACTTGAAAAGGTAGTATATTTATTCACACATGATTTTATGTTTAGAAAATCTAGTACATACTTCGTGTAAAAGATGAAGTATAAACTTCCTCATGAAAGATGTCACGTATACTCTCCCATAAAATATGTAGTATATACTTCCTAAAAAAAATGTTGTTGTACATATCTCGCGCAAAATGAAGTATATACTTCCAAAAAACATGTCGTGTATACACTCTCATAAAGGGTGAATATAGTTCCTAAAAAATGTTGTTGTATATACCCTCTCTCTCAAAGAAAAGAAGTATATACTTAAAAAAAAGTTGTACACACACTCTCATAAAAGATGAAGTATATACTTCCTAAAAAATGTTGTATATGTACTCACACAAATATAAAGTATATACTTCCTAAAAAATATTGTATATGTACTCACACAAAATATAAAGTATATACTTCCTCATAAAATATGTAGTAGATACACGCAAAAAATAAAAATAAAAAAGTATCATACACCTGCTGTTAAGGAGAGAATATAATCCGGCCGGACGTCAACAACCTTATCCCCTAAAGCAATCTATGAGCACCCACACGCTCCTTTATTTTAGGGATTAGCTACACATACAAACAAACTAGCTACGGAGTATTTTGTTTTGCTAATTAGCACGGTTGTTACTTGCTGCTATCGGGTATATACCTGCCTTACTCGCTAAACCTCATTATATATATGCAGGAGTATATATCAGAAAGCATGGTAGAGTTCTTTTGTTATTAAAATGCTCTCTCTTGTGAGTTTAATAGCAGTTTAGGATAAAATCCTGAATCGCTACACCAGTCAAGTTGAGCGTTAGATGGCTTCAAAGATCCAGCTGATGGTGATAAACTGATGATGCACAGTCAGTTTCCTCATCAGGACAAAGCTTACACGCAGCCCGGGCCAATTGGGCTGATCAGAAAGGCAAAAGAAATCGAAACCCACCCTATTAGACTTCCTACACACAAGCACTGACACTTCAACACTAGTAGAAAAAGGGTCAAACGTGAAACACATTAGTGCCGGTTTGAATTTGAGCCGGCACTAATGTGTTCATTAGTGCCGGTTCCAACGGCTAGCCGGGCCGCTCTCATTAGTACCGGTTCGTGGCGAACCTTTAGCACTGATTCGTGCCACGAACCGGTACTAATGAGAGTGGTGGCAGGATGTTGTCAGTCTGGGCCCCTCCAGCACCTTTAGTACCGGGTCGTATCACGAACCGGTACTAAAGGTCGTCCTACATAGACCCTTCGTCCACCCGAGCTCGCTCTGTTCTTCCCCTTTCCCCTCTCCTCTCTGTTCTTTTCCCTCTTCCTCTCAAGCTCATCACACATTTTGCCCAAATTTGTCAAGATTTGAAGGCCCCCATCCATTCAAATGATCACAAAGGTTAGCAACTTTTTCCTTTCATCTCTCATTGCTAGATTAGCTCGTGCAATGCTTTATATAGTGATTGATTTTTGAGTTTAGTAATTTGGGAGGAATTATATATATGTGCTAGTATTTGATTTATATGCAATTTGAGGTCAAAAATAACACTTAGTTTGCATATGTAGGTGTGGTTTACTTAGTACCTTCTAAATCTCCGTCGTAACCACCGTCGATCGCTCGCAACGTCCCGTCGCCGGCACCACCTTGTGGTGAGCCTCTTGTTCATGAAGTTTTATATAAAAAATTGATGTTTGTGTGATTTGGATATATAGTTACTCGTATAATTATCTTACCCATACGTTGTTTGTTATACATAGTGCCATGGTTTTGATATCCGTCCCCGTCGGCCCTCGTCCGGGTTATGATTCGGATGTGGTATATTCTCTTTTAAAACTATTCATTGCATTTCGTGTTTATGACAAATTATGCCCATCAAGTTGACATAGATATTTGTATGTAGGAGGTAGTTGAACCGGAAATTCCAACCGACCCTATTGTCGAGAGGTTAAATTTAGTTGAAAAAGAAAACGAGGATTTGAAGGAAAAATTGAAAAGAATTGATGGGGAGAAGATGGAATTGGAGTTGCATGTTGTCGATGTCGTCGATGATCACAAGATTAAGATGGAGAAAATGCGCTTGAAGCTTAATAAGATTAGAAAATATGCCATTCATAGTGAGGCTTGGTATCATTATGCTGTTGGATCAATTGTTACCTTAGTTGCGATCTTGATCGCATTTGTTGTTGCATTTAAATTCTTTAGCTAGAGAGTTATTTGTTTGTTGCATTTAAGTGTTGTATGAACTTTATGTATTGTATTAATTTGATGTTTTCGGTGCTGTGTATTGAAGATGAGCCGGCAATGGATGTACGATGACCAATGCTCTCTCGAGTTCATTAATGGCGTGCGTACTTTTCTGCTTGCGGCTGAGGCAAACAAGCGAGCGGATGGTTTTATGCCTTGTCCATGTGCTGGCTATAAGAATGATCACAATTACTCTACGTCAAGAACCATTTACGTCCACCTGTTTGAGTCCGGTTTCATGCCCCACTATAATGTTTGGACCAAGCATGGAGAAAGAGGGGTTATGATGGAAGACAATGAAGAAGAAGAGGACGACGACAGCTATCCTGGCCATGGGTTCCCTGAATACGATGATACAACAATGAGGGAAAAAACTGAGCCGGTAATGCGGGAAGAAGCTGAGCCGGCAATGCGGGAAGAAGCTGAAGAAGAGGCATCAAATGAGCCCGTTGATGATGTAGGTCGGGCCATTGCCAATGCAAAAAGAAACTGCGCAAGTGATTTGGAGAAGAAAAAGTTGCAGCGCATGTTAGAGGATCACAAAAAATTGTTGTACATGAATTGTGTAGGTGACAAGAAAAAGCTGGGCACCACACTGGAATTGCTGCAATGGAAGGCAGAGAATGGTGTATCTGACAAGGGATTTGGAAAGTTGCTGGTAATGATAAAGGATATGCTTCCAAAGGACAACGAATTGCCTAAGAGTACGTACGAAGCAAAGAAGGCTGTCTGCCCTCTAGGGTTAGAGGTGCAAAAGATACATGCATGCCCTAATGATTGCATCCTCTACCGCGGTGAGTACGAGGATTTGAACGCTTGCCCGGTATGCGGTGCATTGCACTATAACATCAGCCGTGATGACCCTGATGATGTCGAGGGCGAGCGCCCCAGGAAGAAGATTCCTGCCAAGGTGATGTGGTATGCTCCTATAATACCACGGTTAAAACGTTTGTTTCAAAACAAAGAGCATGCCAAGGCGATGCGATGGCACAGAGAAGACCGTAAGAAAGACGGAAAGTTGAGAGTACCCGCTGACGGGTCGCAGTGGAGAAAAATCGAAAGAAAGTACGGGAAGGAGTTTGCAGATGACGCAAGGAACATATGGTTTGGTCGAAGCGCAGATGAAATTAATCCTTTTGGGGAGCAGAGCAGCAACCATAGCACCTGGCCTATGACTCTATGTTTGTATAACCTTCCTCCTTGGTTGTGCATGAAGCGGATGTTCATTATGATGACAGTGCTCATCCAAGGCCCTAAGCAACCCGGCAACGACATTGATGTGTACCTAAGGCCATTAGTTGAAGAACTCTTACAACTGTGGAATGGAACAGGTGTACGTGCGTGGGATGAGCACATGGGGGAAGAATTTGACCTAAAGGCGTTGCTGTTCGTGACCATCAATGATTGGCCTGCTCTTAGTAACCTTTCAGGACAGACAAACAAGGGATACCGCGCATGCATGCACTGTTTGGACGATACCGACAGTATATATTTGGCTAATTGTAAGAAGAATGTGTACCTGGGACATCATCGATTTCTTCTGAGCAGGCATCCCGTAAGAAAGAAAGGCAAGCATTTCAAAGGTGAGGCGGATCACCGGACGAAGTCTCGCCACCGTACTGGTGCTGATATACATGATATGGTCAAGGATTTGAAGGTGGTCTTTGGAAAGGGTTCTGGTGGACAACCTGTTCCGAATGACGCTGATGGACGCGCACCCATGTGGAAGAAGAAATCTATATTTTGGGACCTGCCCTATTGGAAAGACCTAGAGGTCCGCTCCGCAATCGACGTGATGCATGTGACAAAGAATCTTTGTGTGACCCTGCTTGGCTTCTTGGGCGTGTATGGGAAGACAAAAGATACACCTGAGGCACGGGAGGACCAGCAACATATGGACGGAAAAGACGGCATACATCAGGGTCATGCAAGCTACGCTCTTACCAAAGAAGAGAAGGAAATCTTTTTTGAATGCCTGCTCAGTATTAAGGTACCATCTGGCTTCTCGTCGAATATAAAGGGAATAATAAACATGGCAGAAAAAAAGTTTCAGAACCTAAAGTCTCATGACTGCCACGTGATTATGACGCAACTGCTTCCGGTTGCATTGAGGGGGCTACTACCGGAAAACGTTCGATTAGCCATTGTGAAGCTATGTGCATTTCTCAATGCAATCTCTCAGAAGGTAATCAATCTAGAAATCATACCAAGGTTAGAGAATGATTTGGTGCAATGTCTTGTCAGTTTCGAGTTGGTGTTCCCACCATCCTTCTTCAACATCATGACGCACGTCCTAGTTCACCTATGCGAAGAGATTAACGTTTTGGGTCATGTATTTCTACACAATATGTTCCCCTTTGAGAGGTTCATGGGAGTCTTAAAGAAATATGTTCATAACCGTGCTAGGCCAGAAGGAAGCATCTCCAAGGGCCATGAAAATGAGGAGGTCATTGAGTTTTATATTGACTTTATTCCTGACCTTAAGCCGATTGGTGTTCCTGAATCGCGGCATAAGGGTAGACTGGATGGAAAAGGCACGCTAGGAGGGGAACAAATAATATGTATGGACGGACATTCTCTCACTGAAGCACACTACACAGTTCTACAGAATTCCACCTTGGTGGCTCCGTATATGGACGAACACAAGAATTTGCTACGCTCCAAACACCTGGAGCGGTCTGATGACTGGATTACACGTGAACAAACCAGGAGTTTCGCCAGCTGGTTGCAGACACGTACCATGCATGACGCCTCTATTCAAGATGACATGTACTTGTTGTCCCAGTACCATCTTCGAATATAATGACTTTCAAAGGGTACGAGATAAATGGTAATACATTTTACACAATCGTCCAAGATAAAAAGAGCACCAACTAAAACAGTGGTGTCCGCTTTGATGCAGAAACCAAGACGGGAAAGGAAACATATTATGGTTATATACATGACATATGGGAACTTGACTATCGACGTGGTTTGAAGGTCCCTTTGTTTCGGTGCAAATGGGTCAATATGACACGAGGCGGGGTAACGGAAGAGCAGCAGTACGGAATGATAACAGTGGATCTCAACAATCTTGCGTATGCAGACGAACCATTCGTCCTAGCCAATGATGTGGCACAGGTTTTCTATGTGAAGGACATGTCTACCAAGCCGAGAAAAAGAAAAGATAAGGAAGCGAATGCATCGTACGATGAGCCAAAGCGGCACATAGTTCTTTCTGGGAAGAGAAACATCATGGGAGTGAATGACAAGACAGACATGTCAGAAGATTATGAAAAGTTTGATGAAATTGCTCCATTGACAGTGAATATTGACCCGAGCATCCCGTTAAACGATGAAGATTTTCCATGATTACGGCGCAAAGGGACACACACGAAGAAAAAGTTTCACACCCAAAGATCTAGGATGTGATCGGCTTCACTATCATCACTTTCTTCTGTATTTCACACCCAGGAGGGAATCTCTGTAATAGTTAGGGTAGTTATGTGTTTTGGCATTTGAAACGCGAAGAAATTTTATGTGCAAACAAATTCTTTCATGCCTTCACTGATTTTCAAAGTTAAGTTATTCACAAACTAGTAATTCACACTAATTTCAAATAATTCAAAATTTAAACTATTCAAATTTGAAAACTGTGGGCACTAACAGAAAGTTTGTAATTTTTTATACCTAAAGCAAAAATATTCACAAAGAAACTCTAAATACACAAAAAAACAACTCAAAAATAAATAAAGCAAAAAAAATAAAAAAAGCCCGCCTACTGGGCCAGAGCGGCCTGCATACGACTAGAAACCCAACATGTTGTTGGGCCAGGATGCAGGCCCGCAAAGGCCCAGTAGGCCCACAGGGCAGCACAGAACATGTAGGCCCAATAGGCCTGCTTTGGAGAGGAGTTCGAGAGAGCTACCGCACGAGGGGTTATAAATCAGTGCGGACGCCCCTCGGCTAGCGAGGTGGGACTAAACTTGCCGCACCGCACCTGCACCAGCGCACCCCCTTTAGTACCGGGTGGTGGCACCAACCGGTACTAAAGGGGGGGCCTTTAGTACCGGTTGGAGCCACCACCCGGTACTAAAGGGGGTGCGCTTCCCGCCGCTTGGCCTGGCCAAAACAGGCCTTTAGTACCGGTTGGTGGCTCCAACCGGTACTAAAGGTCCATCCTATATAACTAAACACTTCAAAAATTTCAGTTTTTCATCTGCTTCTTCTCCTCTGCCCCGCCGCCCGCCGCCCCCGTCTCCATATCCCTCGTCGCCGCCCCGTCGTCCCCGTCCCCATCGTCCCCGTCGTCACCGCCGCCCCGTCCCGCGTCGTCCCCGTCCCCGTCATCGCCGCCCCGTCCCTGTCGTCGCCGCCCCGTCCATGTCCCTGTCGTCGCCATCCCCGTCGTCGCCGCGCCCGTCGCCGTCCCCATCGCCGCCCCCCGTCGCCTCTCGCCTCGCCGGTGAGCACACACACACATACATTTTTTTAGTTTTTTAGTTATAGAAATAGTTATAAAAATATTAGAAATTTTTCTTTTTTTAGTTATAGAAATAGTTAGTTATATAGCATTGTTAGAATGTTATAGAAATGTTAGAATTGTTAGAAATTTTTCTGTTTTTTAGTTATAGAAATAGTTATAAAAAAGTTAGAAATTTTTTTTAGTTATAGAGATATTAGAAATGTTATACAAATGTTAGTTATATATATAGAAATGTTATATTTTTTCTTCTGTTTTTTAGTTATAGAAATATTAGAAATGTTATATAAATGTTAGTTATATAGCATTGTTAGAAATGTTATAGGAATGTTAGTTATATAGAAATGTTAGAAATTTTAGTTATCAAAATCCAATCATTAAAAAAATGTTACTTTTTGCGGGCATATAGCTAGTATTTGTTCTCGATGATGCCCGGCCCGCATCCTCGTCGTCGACCCGTCCGTGACGACGTCCGGCTGACCCATATCCGGGACTGGGCTCCGCCGGGCTGGCACTGGGAGGTGCTGCCTGGAGGGGCGCGCCGCTTGATGAGGAACCCGGCCCCGGGTCCCGTCGTCGACCCTGATCTCGTTTGGTGGCGTTCGCGTGGGCCAGTTTCGGTGCGGAGGGAGCCGGCCCCGCCGGAGGTGGTACGTCGTCGTGTCAGGGAGGAGGACGAGCACGTCCATCGCTACATGGTTGTGTTAGAGGGCGGCAGGTTCTCCAATACCTGGCAATTTCTTCAGGGATCTCACTTCAGCTATGATCCCGTGAGGGTTCCTTCTCTTTGGGTGTCCACCGTCCACGCCGCAGGAACCGCAAGTATCCTAGATTCTTCTATAGTATTCGATCTTTATTAGCTACCTAGCCAGTGATGTATTCGATATATAATATTCGAGACGATGTATTCGAGATTATATATTATTCGAGACGATGTATTCGAGATTATATCTATTATTCGAGACGATGTATTCGACATTATATCTATTATTCGAGACGATGTATTCGAGATTATATCTATTATTCGAGACGATGCATTCGAGATTATATCTATTATTCGAGACGATGTATTCGAGATTATATTCGATGATGCTTATTATGTACTATGATTGATTTAGTTTTTCCTTATTAATTGATTGCATCCATGCATTGTAATTTGAATATATTTCTTTTGGATTAGTTAAACAAAACCTATGGCGGACAATACCGGCAGAGAGGGAGAAGAGGCCCTGTTCAATATCATACGCAATCCTCGCGGGCCAGATGATGATCAGAATGAAGAAGATTATGACGGCTGCGAATATCTAAACAACACCGGGGAGGGTGATATGATATTCGATCGCAACGACCGAATTGATGAAGTCATGAACTATGAACATGACGAAGAAAATGTTGATCTTGAAACAACAAAGACCGGCGAGGTATATATATTTATATAAGCAGGCATCTGGTGATCATCACATGTTTTAAATGACTTGAAGATATATTAACAAATCGATCTTTCTTCTTTCAGCCATCCGGATCGAGCAAATCTTCAGGCAACAGGACGAAACGAGGCCCGAACAAAAAGTTTAAGGAGGGCATAAAGTACAGTATCGAGGCAATCAGACCTAATGGCGAATCATTAGCGCCTAAGAAGATTGCGGACAAGTTCATTCGTCAGTGCGGAGTTCTTGTGAAGGACCAACTCCCGATCTCCCTTCAAGAATGGAGAGAGCCAGCAAAGCCACGTCCAGGAGTTACTTTTATCGACGACAGACAAAAACTTCTGCTTTGGAAAACGCTCATGGAACATTCCACCCTACCAGATCATTTCACAGATGCAGATGTGGAGAAAGTCAAGGACGCTGCTCTTGGGAAGATGGCGGTTGCATTCAAGAACCACAAGATTCGTGAATGGGCCAAGTACGTCAACGGAGGAAGGAAGACTCCAGTATTCGAGGGAACACTAGAGAACCAAAGTGCTCATTGGGACGATTTCGTGAAATTCAAGGATTCGGAATTATCTAAGGAATGGTCGAGAATAAACAAGGCCAATGCCGCAAAAAAGGATAAGTTCCATAAGCTGGGGCTAGGTGGCTATGCGGTGGGAATGCCTAAGTGGGATAAGTCTGAGAAAGAGATGCTGGATGCAGGTGTCACTCCAGAAACATTGAGCTGGGCCCCCAGGTGCAGGACTTGGTTCTATGCGCATGGGGGGGAGTTGGACCCGAAGACAGGCAAAGTTTCGAAAAAGGCATGTCTGGACGGAGCCGAAGATAAGCTACTTGTTGCAATAGAAGAGGCTCGATCGGGGTTGTTCGAGCCCAACAGAGAGAACGACGAGCTTACGCGTGCCCTGGAAAATCCTGAACACCCAGGAAGAACACGAGGCATGGGCGCTATTCTGTGGTATGAGGGGTTTTCGGACTGGAACACCGACTACAGAACCCGTGTGAGAAAGAAGATTGCGGAGGAGAAGAAGAGGAAGATGGAGGAGGAGCAGAGGAAGCTAGACTATGGACGCCTTCAAGGCCTAGAATCAGTGCACACGGACTTGGCAGTCAAATTCCAGCGGCAGCAGGAGCAGATCGACTCACTTAGCCAGCAAAGGGGGTCTCAGCAGCTAGCGGATGATCCGCCATTGGATAGCACAGTCCCATCCATGCCGAGAAGCAGCGTGGGTTCCACTCCGGGCGACGCATTGCTGGATAGCTACCCAGTGGATGACATCATGGAGAACACTAACTGCGAGCTACACTTCAAAATGAAGAACATATCCATGAAGGTGGCGGACGCCTTTGCTTTTACAAATCCCCCCGAGGCAACCTTTCATTGCAACCCGATTCCAGCGGCCTATGCTCGTGTCTTGGTTGATGAGGTGGTGGACCAATATTCGGGGCTAGAGCTTGACATTCCTGGAGGTGACGATAAGCACACACTAGGAGAGGCCAACCATCGTATCATCTTATGGAGAAAGGATTGCATCATCTTTCGAAGGCCACTGACACCGCGTCATCCGACTCCTCGTCGCAGTCCGCCACCGAGTCAGCAGACTCCCGCTCCTCGAAGTCCACCAACGCGTCAGGCCACTCCTCCTCCAAGTCCGACATAGCTTTAGGCCACTCCTCCTCCTCCAAGTCCGGCAAAGCATCAGGCCACTCCTCCTCCAAGTCCGGCACAGCTTCAGGCCACTCCTCCTCCAAGTCCGGCACAGCTTCAGGCCACTCCTCCTCCTCCAACTCAGCCACGTCAGCCGTCTTCGCCGCCTCAGCAATCACGAAAGAGAGCCGCCTCAGCTATGGTGCGTAGCGGTACAAGTCGAGGTAGTACTAGAGGTATAGGCGGAGGCAAGCGATTTCAATATGGTCCAAGCCTCGCGCCTCTTCTGCAGAGGCCTTACGACAAGTCCGAGGAGGAAAACGTAGCCATATCGAAGGCCGAGGTGGAAGCCCATTTTGCACCGAAACCGCCACCGCCGCCAAGGGAGGAAGTGCCTGTGGAAAAGATTGACCACTTCATTCGTATGGCTAGAGCGCCACATCAAGAAGTTAAATCGAGCATGTCTACAGAAAGAGGCAACCTCGAACTCGAGCAAATCAGCTGGCAAAAGGAGCGGTAAAACCGTTCCCCAGCTGGGAGAACAGGCGGCGCAATCAATCCCCCCGCTTGTTGTGCCAACAACACATGAGAGTAGGCGCGCCCAATATTATTTTGGGCAAACCGTTAACGTTCCCGGGGTGGGCAATGTGGTAATAACTGAGGAGCATATTGCGCAGGCTGAATCGATCGGGATCACTGTTGGACAACTCCTCGATATCAAGCCCATGTCTCTGACTAGAGAGGAGGAAATAAAACGGAAATATGCCCGGGGCCAACCTTTGATCGAGCCAGAGGAGGTCAATAAGCTCCCAACGAGAATGTATGAATTGCATCAATGGTACATAGACATTACCAAGATGTCCAATCGAGAGTCCCTCATGGTGAATGTCAACAAGGATCATTACTACCATGAGAAAGCTGTGACCGTTGAGTATTCAGAACTATTTCAGCTATACAATAAAGAAGCACTCGACAAATCTATCGTCAGTTTCAATCATTATTAACTATATCTCGGCCCATTTAATTAGTTCGTCATTTCCTGATAACAACTATTTAATAACCCATTTATTCATTTTCTTTGTCAGCGGGCAGGGCTTGGGCAAAGTTCATCAGGGCCACTCCAGGCCCATGGAAACAAAATCTGAAATGGTATCGACCCAAGGTAAGTAATTAAGTAGTACTAGCTAGCTGCCATCTCTTTAATTATCATGCTTGATTAATTATTATCTGATCAAATTCCATTCTCGTAAAGGCCCTGAAGCAGGCGCCGGGGAATGATCTATGTGCATACTACGTTTGTGAGAACATTCACATGATGGCGTCCGAAAAGAGCAAATCTCAAAGACAGGAGTGGGTACGATATAGATTGTCAGAACACTATTCACAATTTTTACACCATTATCGATATCTAGTCACACAACTAATACAGATGCATATTGATCTCCTTCTTAACAGTTCAAAGAGGTGCGGGACAAGCTCCTAGCACAGGACCGCATAGAAGCAATTCAAGAGGAAATAGCGGGATTTTTGCTCGACCAGGTCATAGATCCCAAAGGAGAATACTATTACCCGCTACCGCCCCCATGAACCACTTCCAATTGTTATCATGCTCCGATGGCACCAATT
>NC_041384.1:482766005-482798372 GCF_002162155.2 Triticum dicoccoides | reverse complement strand
ACTAGAAATTCTATTTATATATATGCATAACGTGTACAATATGTAGTATCGTAAAATACCAGCAAACGAAAAATAATTAAATGGAAAACATGAAATTAAATGAAAAAGAAATCATAAACCCAACCCCCCCAACCTTTTAATACCGGTTGGTGACACCAACCGGTACTAAAGGGCTCCCTGCCCCCGAAGCTGGCTCGTGCCACATGGTTGCCCTTTAGCACCGGTTCGTGCTGAACCGGTATTAAAGGGGGGGCCTTTAGTGCCTACACTTCAGCACTGGTTACTAAACCGGCACTAAAGGGCCTTACAAATCGGTGCTATTGTCCGGTTCTACACTAGTGCAAACACACACACACACGCACGCGCCCGCAATGTATAATAGGTGTGCTAATGCCTAAAGTGCCAGAACAAATCATGCTCCTATGCACATCACAACAGACATGCATAAACACGTCTCAATCATTCATGTGGGACAAAATACATAGTTGGTATGCTTAATAATAAGTTAACAAAGATGACACCCAAACACTAAAGCTTTGGTTTCACCATAACACATTAATATTTGCCATGTATAGTCTAGCCCTCAACACCTGACACAATAAAACTCTCTTTTCTCTAGGCAAGCAGCAGTAATGTAGCAGTAGCACTTCTTTCCCATGTACTCTGTTGGACAGAACAAATATTAGATGCTGAAAAATCATGCTACACATGAAGCCAAATAAGCATTTCTGCATAAACCAAAAGGATAAACTCACCCTGGGGTAGACTACAATCATCTGATAACCACATCAATCCTGTATAATCTATTCAAACAGATTCTTCGGTCAAAATATGACAAATAGCATCCATCGTGTAGCTTTGTTAAGGGTACTGTTTGATGTCGGGCTGCAAAGCATAAGCACTTGTTACTACATTTAAATATATGCTGCTAAAAAAATAGGTAAGTGGTAAGAATTATAAAAATATATAGCACCCTTTGCCAAGGATTCCAAAAACTAAAAAGAAAAGGATGCCCAGTATGGGCTCTTCTATATGTGCACTTTATATTTCCTATATGAAAAGGTATAAGAGATGAACCACTAACCTAGCAAGCAGTCAAGCGAACCTGATGGTACTGGTCTCTTGCCATCGAGGTCAATGCGCTTGACTTGGCCCTGCGTGCTACTGCCTTCACGCCGTAAGGCTTTCTTACTCTTGTCGTCCTCTCCCTCGAATGCAGTGTACATACACCATAGAGAAAATGTAAGGAACTGAACATATGACATATCCTTCATCAATTCTTAATAAAAAACTAAAAGTTCAGTTTTTCTCATTGGCTCATAAGCCTTCTCTTCAATCCTTTGTTCTCATAGAGAGTTTTCCTCTCCCTCCAATGCAAGGAACAACAAGTGCATACACCATAGAGAGAATGTTGGCAACTGAACATATGCCATGTCCTTCATCAATTCTTACAAAAAACTGAACTGAAAATGAAGCTCTTCTCATTGGCTCATAGCCTTCTTTTCAATCCTTGCTTCTCACACAGTGTTTCCAGATTCACAAATAACCAAATAAGGAGGCAACCAACAACATATAGTAGCACATATTAGCAGCACAAGTAGAGTCAGGCCAAGCAGCAGCCAAGCTTGGCAACAGCAGAACCAGCAGCAAACACATATACCAACACAAATCGAAGGGAGGTGGGGCTCTTGACCAGAATCAGACTCTTCTCACCCTCTCTTTCTTCTCCTCCTCCTCTTCCGAGGTTGCACTGTCGTCGGCTAGCATGTCGATGTCAATCTAGTCAATGAGCTCGTCTTTGGTGCGGCATTGGTAGCGGCTGGGACGGTTGGGGCCCCATTCCTGGGCGAGCGCCCGGACCCAGCTCTCGAGTCGGGCACGGTCCAGCAGCCTGACGGTGGGTTCGTCGACGGCCACCCTCCCATGCTCCTTGCAACGGTGGCGGCATGGGAGAAAGAGGAGGAGGAGGAGAGGTGGCGGCGCGAAGATCTGCGCCCGATCTAGAATCATGGCGCGTGACGCGTGATGCCGGTGACCTGCGCCCGACCCGGCTAGACCGAGAACTTCCGCCCCCACAGCTGCACCTCAAGCGCCGAGGAGAGAAGGCAACGTCGGCCGCCCCATGCCAAGAAGAGGGTGGAGCCGGCAGCGCGGCGGGAGGGAATGAAGGGATCAAGGGAGGGGAGAGCAGGGGAGAGAAGGCACGAGATATTTTTCACCCCGGTCGATCCAGGTTTTCATCTTCTCGCTCCCAGAAATCCATCTCCACGCTGAGGAAGCAAAAAACCAGCTGATTCCTGGACCCCACAGTTAACAAGGCCCACCCGTCATTTACCCATTGTACAAGTCATGTATGTACAAAACAACCGACGGTTTACCAGGCGCCAGCAGCCAAAAAAAGCCTGTAGCGGCTCGATCGGGTGGACCACGACGTCGCGTGCGAGCGATGCCGCTAGAATGGAGGGTACTCTAGGAGGCTTTATATGTTAGATCTTTATGTCTCGACCATTTCGAGACTCCTCGTCATGTCGGTGATCACATCCGGGACTCCGAATTATCTTCTGTACATCAAAATACATAAACTCATAATATCGATTGTCACCGAACATTAAGCGTGCGAACCCTACGGGTTCGAGAACTATGTAGACATGGCCGAGACACGTCTCTGGTCAATAACCAATAGCAGAACCTGGATGCTCATATTGGTTCATACATATTGTACGAAGATCTTTATCGGTCAAAACGCATAATGATATACGTTGTTCCCTTTGTCATCGGTATGTTACTTGCCCGAGGTTTGATCATTGGTATCTCAATACCTAGTTCAATCTCGTTACCTGCAAGTCTCTTTACTCATTTCGTAACGCTACATCCCATAACTAACTCATTAGCTACATTACCGAGAGGGCCCAGAGATACCTCTCCGACAATCGGAGTGACAAATCCTATTCTCGATCGATGCCAACTCAACAAACACCATCGGAGACACCTGTAGAGCACGTTTATAATCATCCAGTTACGTTGTGACGTTTGGTAGCACACAAAGTGTTCATCCGGTATTCGGGAGTTGCATGATCTCATAGTCATAGGAACATGTATACGTTATGGAGAAAGCAATAACAACAAACTATACGATCATCGTGCTAAGCTAACAGATGGGTCAAGTCGATCACATCATTCTATAATGATGTGATCCCGTTAATCAAATGGCAACTCATTTCTATGGTTAGGAAACATAACCATCATTGATTCAACGAGCTAGTCAAGTAGAGGCAAACTAGTGACACTTTGTTTGTCTATGTATTCACACATGTACTAAGTTTCCGGTTAATACAATTCTAGCATGAATAATAAACATTTATCATGGTATAAGGAAATATAAATAACAATTTTATTATTGCCTCTAGTGTTGGAAATATGCCCTAGAGGCAATAATAAAAGCATTATTATTATATTTCCTTGTTCATGATAATTGTCTTTATTCATGCTATAATTGTGTTATCCGGAAATCGTAATACATGTGTGAATAATAGACACCAACATGTCCCTAGTAAGCCTCTAGTTGACTAGCTCGTTGATCAACAGATAGTCATGGTTTCCTGACTATGGACATTGGATGTCATTGATGACGAGATCACATCATTAGAAGAATGATGTGATGGACAAGACCCAATCCTAAACATAGCATAAGATCATATAGTTCGTTTGCTAGAGTTTTCCAATGTCAAGTATCTTTTTCTTAGACCATGAGATCGTGTAACTCCCGGATACTGTAGGAGTGCTTTGGGTGTGCCAAACGTCACAACATAACTGGGTGACTATAAAGGTATACTACGGGTATCTCCGAAAGTGTCTGTTGGGTTGACACGAATCAAGACTGGGATTTGTCACTCCGTATGACGGAGAGGTATCACTGGGCCCACTCGGTAATGCATCATCATTATGAGCTCAAAGTGACCAAGTGTCTGGTCACGGGATCATGCATTACGGTACGAGTAAAGTGACTTGCCGGCAACGAGATTGAACGAGGTATTGGGATACTGACGATCGAATCTCGGGCAAGTAACATACCGATTGACAAAGGGAATTGTATACGGGGTTGCTTGAATCCTCGACATCATGGTTCATCCGATGAGAACATCGAGGAGCATGTGGGAGCCAACATGGGTATCCAGATCCCGCTGTTGGTTATTGACCGGAGAGCGATCTCGGTCATGTCTACATGTCTCCCGAACCCGTAGGGTCTACACACTTAAGGTTCGGTGACGCTAGGGTTGTAGGGATATGTATATGCAGTAACCCGAATGTTGTTCGGAGTCCCGGATGAGATCCCGGACGTCACGAGGAGTTCCGGAATGGTCTAGAGGTAAAGAATTATATATAGGAAGTGCTATTTTGGCCATCGGGACAAGTTTCGGGATCACCGGTATTGTACCGGGACCACCGGAAGGGTCCCGGGGGTCCACCGGGTGGGGCCACTTGCCCCGAGGGGCCACATGGGCTGTAGGGGGTGCGCCTTGGCCTACATGGGCCAAGGGCACCAGCCCAAATAGGCCCATGCGCCTAGGGTTCAAGAAGGAAAGAGTCCCAAAGGGGGGAAGGCACCCCTAGGTGCCTTGGGGAGGAGGGAGTCCTCCCTTGGCCGCCGCCCCCTAGGAGATTGGATCTCCTAGGGCCGGTGCCCCCCCTTGGACTCCCTATATATAGTGGGGGAAGGAGGGCCTCTCAAACCATGCCTTTGGTGCCTCCCTCTCCCTCTCCAACACATCCTCCTCCTCCATAGTGCTTGGCGAAGCCCTGCCGGAGTACTGCAGCTCCACCACCACCACGCCGTCGTGCTGCTGTTGGAGCCATCTTCCTCAACCTCTCCTTTCCCCTTGCTGGATCAAGAAGAAGGAGATGTTACGCTTACCGTACTTGTGTTGAACGCGGAGGTGCCGTCCGTTCGGCGCTAGGATCTCCGGTGATTTGGATCACGTCGAGTACGCCTTCCTCATCCCCGTTCTTTGAACGCTTCCGCGCGTGATCTACAAAGGTATGTAGATGCAATCCAATCACTCGTTGCTAGATGAACTCCTAGATGGATCTTGGTGAAACCGTAGGAAATATTTTTGTTTTCTGCTACGTTCCCCAACATCTAGGGCATATTTCCTTTAGTCTCCCACTTGCACTAGAGTTAATAATCTAGATTACATTGTAATGATTCTAACACCCATGGAGTCTTGGTGCTGATCATGTTTTGCTCGCGAGAAAGGCTTAGTCGACGGGTCTGCAACATTCAGATCCATATGTATCTTGCAAATCTCTATGTCTCTCTCCTTGACTTGATCGCGGATGGAATTGAAGCGTCTCTTGATGTGCTTGGTTCTTTTGTGAAATCTGGATTCCTTTGCCAAGGCAATTGCACCAGTATTGTCACAAAAGATTTTCATTGGACCCGATGAACTAGGTATGACACCTAGATCAGATATGAACTCCATCCAGATTCCTTCATTTGCTGCTTCCGAAGCAGCTATGTATTCCGCTTCACACGTAGATCCCGCCACGACGCTTTGCTTGGAACTGCACCAACTAACAGCTCCACCATTTAATAAAAACACATATCCAGTTTGTGACTTAGAGTCATCCGGGTCAATGTCAAAGCTTGCATCGACGTAACCGTTTACAACGAGCTCTTTGTCACCTCCATATACGAGAAACATATCCTTAGTACTTTTCAAAACTTTATCAAGGTATGTGCTTTGTGAAAGTCCAATTAAGCGTCTTGATCTATCTCTATAGATCTTGATGCCCAATATATAAGCAGCTTCATCGAGGTCTTTCATTGAAAAATTCTTATTCAAGTATCCTTTTATGATATTCAGAAATTCAGTATCATTTCCAATCAACAATATGTCATCTACATATAATATAAGAAATGCTACGGACCTCCCACTCACTTTCTTGTAAATACAGGCTTCTCCAAAAGTCTGTATAAAACAATATTATAACGACCCGGATTTGGTAGAATCCAAGTCTCTGTGCTTACTGTGCTATCCCTGGATCATAGCTAGCACACACAGTAACAAAAACGAATATCAGTAAGACATACATCATTCTACTACAACGGTAGATCCAGATATATATATATAAATCATACCTTAGGCACAACTCAAGCTGGCAGATACTACAGCGGAATAATACGTAGTCACTAAGTTAGGCTCCATCAATGCCACTGGGCTCGTTGAGTGTAGACCATAACCCTATCGTCTCTTAATCTGTCAAGATCTGCACATGACAGGTGCAGGTGAGTACGTGGAATGTACTCGCAAGTTGCAAAGGAAAGTTTAACAGAATATATATGCAGCGTAAGAATTGTGGAGGTTTCATTTGCGTAAAGCCAATTTTCTCATATACTAAATTTTATAAACTACTTTGGAATAGAAATAATTTTTAGTATAAAAAGTAGGAGTGAGACACTTGGATATACGCACCAGTGCTCAATCTCCAAAATAGTTTTAAAACATACACAAGGTTGAGGTGAAACACATTCACTGTGCTCATTCCTCAACTTTAACCCTTAAAACAGATTTTTAGAAAAAGAGAGGGGAGATTCTTCTTCAGTCCAAGTCTTCAGTTGCTCAAAATTGCCCGTAACCGGGGGCACGGCTAATCGATCAGGTTTAACCCTCTGCAGAGGTCGTACACGTTCCCCACATGACACAACCAACCCCGTTTATCGTTACACACTTGGGTGTACGACTAGAAGGAGGTTGTGACGAAGCCTTTCCGTAACAGCCCCCTATACCACCAAGCCGCCCGCAACTTCGGCACGAAGGCCTCTCTCCGATGGCGGTCCTAGGGTAGGGTTTCCCGTTAGTACTAAGCTAAGCCAGAGCCCATAATAGCATGTGGCTGTACTCGAAGCTACATCAAACTGTACTTGGAAGATCTCAGTCCCCTGGACGGCAATCCCCACCAAAAACCTGTGTGCAAGACCCCAGTCGGGCGCATTCACTACAAGACCCCGATGAGCGCAATCACTTGTAGACGCTCCCATCAATACCATTCCGCCCAGGGAGTAGAAGTAAAATAGTATATAGGTGTTCTTTCAAAAGTTTTCACAAAATGTTGCCCCAAAGGAGGGCAGGTTTAGAGGTTTAAAACAATTTTTATTTTCATCCCACCCATTTTATGCAAGCGTGGCCAAGCGTGTTTACAAGTCTTGAACCTATGGCTCTAGCTAGTAATAATACTTTGTAAAACTTTTGTAAAACATGCATAGTATTTAAATTCAAAGAGATATGCATAATATAAAAATATAGGTCAGAGCATGATCAAATTTGCAACTTGCCTGATTCTTGAAGTTGATATATTCTACTTCGAGTCGTCTCTCCTTCACCTTACGATATATCTAACGATACAAGAAAATAATTTAACACACAACAATTGCAAATGAAGATCCAAATAAAAAATACAAATTCACAATAAATACATTCGTAGGATAATTAGCACGACGTGGCTATGGTTTGAGATAGAATCAAGTTTGGTCTTAAACAAGACATGACATAGTCATATCCTAGGGTTGGATCAAGTGATACTAAGTGAAGATCTTGGTTTGATATAGAAGATGGGTTGTGAGACAAATTCTATCATGAGATTATTCGAAATATTTGACTTGGGTTAAATAAAACAGGCATGGCATAAGTTTCGAGATAAAAAGATTAAATCCTTAATCTTGTAACTTCGAAGTTTGTGGTGATATCGAATGACCAGAGAGGTCTCATCTATCTAAGGATTTCTACTGAAGAATCAAATTCAATCTAATAAAGTTATTAAATTGTGATTAAAGAAAGTCAAATTAAGGTGATGATGCTAAAACAGTGACTAAACATCATTGAAAAAAATTATTCTATGAGTTCTAACAGAATGGTGAGGTCCTAAGGTCCAACTTTCATATATAAAACATTTTTATATGAATTACAGAATAAAAGATATAGTAAAAATACTCATCTTAACATTTAAATCAAAACTAAATTTTAATTTGTGCAAAAGTGAGATTTTATAATTTCATAAAAATGTACAGGTTTCAACGAATCCGGGGTTATCTTATTTGTCAAAATCGGACATACGGTTTGGGAGATATGAATTTCCGAAGTTTGATATTTTTCTGAATAAAATAATTACGGGATTTAGAGAGAGCTCACCGGAGTTGGTCGCCGGAGTTGGGGAAGAAGGTCACCGGAGTTGTGGAAGAAACTCCGTGACGTCAAGTAGAAGGAGGATGGCGAAGATGTCGACGAGGGAAGTCCGTTGGGCAATGTCCCGGGCTCGGTCTAGTCCCGTGGCGGCGTGGGGCGGCCGCCAGAGCTGCTGAACTCCGACGAGCAATTGATCGGGATGGGGAGGGAGATAGCTCCCGAAAGAAGAGGGCTTCGGACAAGGAGAACCTGGGAGACTCCTTGGGCTTTTATAGAGGGTCAGGGGGAGCTAGAGGAGAGCGGGGCATCGTCGGATTTAAGGGCGTTAATGGCAGCAGTTACCTATGGTTCTAATGGCCATTAGGGGGGGATTAGGGCGCACTAATGGAGAGGAGGGGTCGAGGGAGGAGAGGGGAACCGGTTCTGGAGGTTAGTGGGTTGGGAGAGGAAGAGAAGGGAAGGAAGAGGTGGAGGCGCCATGGATGTAGCCTCTGTTCGTGTTCCTGTGAACATGAACGAGGAGGAAGAAGAAGCGTGCGCATATGGGCCTTAGTGGAAAAATTGGCCCAAAGGAAAAAGGCAAGGAAAGAAAAAAAATACAAAAACAAGGTGGGCTGTACTGTGCTGCTGTCTCGCGCCTGTCCGAGATTTTGAGAGAGAAATATATTGGGTCAAGCTAGATAATTTAGGAATTAGAATTGAAATATAATTACGTACATAAATACGTGCACAAAAAGTTACTTAAAACAAATAATAAAAATGTTTACATTAGTTCCAACATTATTTAGAGTCCAAAAAATTAGTCTCCGAATTTAATAAAATTAAGTTTGTTCACAAACTACCCTTCACACTTTATGGACATAATTGAAATAATCAAAAATTCAGTAGAGTTCTGCAAATTCACGAAATGATAATTATGCAGTACTAAATATTTCTAAATATATTTTGGAGAAGTCACATTATCTCCTCTCATTAAATTTGTTGGAAATATTTAAATGGCATTAAAATTTCAAATGAGATCCAATTTCTAATGGAACTCCAAAATTCAAGGAACTTCAAATGATTTTTTATCCACCACATTTGAGAAAGTCATTTTATTCTCACTCCATTTTTATTTGCGGTTTCAAAATATTTCGTAAGTGTCCAAAATAAAAGCAATTGGGTGAAATATTTGAAACAAGAATCAAAAGGTTTTAATTTCCCATGAAAATCATAGCAATTCACTCAATAATATCTTATTATTAACATTCCAAAATTTGGAAAATTTTGGGATGTTACAAACTACCACCCTTAAAAGAAATCTCGTCCTCGAGATTTGCAGGGGCTAGCAAGAAATAGGTTAGGGTTTGGGTTTCTTGGGTTACTTCCTCGGGGTTTGGTCATAGCAGCTGCAGGTTTGTGGTTTATCCTTTTCGCTACTTGTCCTGAGGGAACATCTTCTGTTGTATATAGGTCTTGCCTTCTAGTTAACATTTCTGTGTCTGAGACTCTTGGCACCATTCTTGAGTCCTCACCGATCTGTCGTATGACCCAATTATCATTCCAGGGTGTTCGGAAACTACCACCCTTAAAAACAAACTTGTGGGGGTTCCATAATTTCTTAATTCCATGATGGTTCGTCCTCGAGTTTCTGTGGTTTAGAACTAGGCTTTCCTCAAAAGAAAAAGTCTTTCTCATAATCCATAGACACCAAAACTACTACCGATACTCTCATGGTGGTCGAAAGCTTCTGATAGAACTCCTTCGTGTTCCTTCCTTACCATACCATCTACGTTAGGCATGAGAGCCTATCTATAAGGGTAATACGTCTTACCATTCTATGGTTTTAGGCTTGCGCAACGACACTCTTCTTAGGATTCAAGTCTCTCCGGTTTACCAATCACACATAGGAAAGTATATAATAAGAGTCTCCGGTATGGGGGCCAATCCATCCCGTACTCAAATCATTACTTCATATGTAGACAGGTGAACCGCATGTTCTAACACTCGGTCTTCCTCACTCCGCTTAAGAGGTCTTCACCTGCAACCTAGTAAAACACTTTTGGGTGATGTTGACTATACATTCGTGTTATAACTTACATCCGAGAAATAGCATAGCTTTTGTGTGCCAGAGTTGCATTCTCCTTATAATAGATTCCTTATTACATCCTTTAACCTCTCGTACAACTTCGAGTTCAAAATAGATTATTACAAGTGTTGCCATCCACATGGATTGGTATGGTCAAGCGTGTAAATCCAACATTATTCCTTATTCCTTCGTAAGAAGTTTAGTCCAGCTGAAAACGTGCGATGTAGTCCTTGAACTCTTTAATCCTATGCTCCTTCACGGCAGCCATGAACTTCATGTCCATCAGCTCAGCATATACTTCCCACAAATACTCTTGGGCATGACGGAGTCTGGCTTCAAGGATTTCCCTAATCTGACGTATGGCTTCCATGGCAGCTTCACGAACAGAGTCGAAGAAGGTGGTTTGAGGTACTCGGGAAATGAAAAGGTATTGCCCAGTAGTCTTTGGACAAACTCCTTTTTCACGGAAGAGGTGTACTTCCACATACCAAAGTTCCACTCCATTTTTAATGAAAGGATAACCCTTGTAGACAGCATCTCCTTCAAGGTGAATATGTCCCATCATATCCTTCAAGATCTTTGGAAAATCATGGTCACTAGTCAAAGTTATGATCATTTATGGGCCCTTGTGGAATGACTCATAAAGGGTTGCCATCTGCAGGTGAAAGGAAAGGTAGAGTTCAAAAAAAACAAGGTATGTATCTCCTTCGAAGAAATGTGGTTGTTTCCATGAGGAGACGTTTAGTGGTTGGTTCGTCCATGGTTTAAGGTTTTGGTCTAGGTGAGATAGAGCTTAGGAAGGAAAAGAGATGGACACACACACACGCCACAATCAACAACCAACTCATATCTCAATGTTCTTAGCATTTATAACAGGCTCGTTTACTACGGTTTCGTCCTGAAGTCTTCAATCCTTCAGTTCTTGGAAGTCTTCAGTGTGTGATGCTTCACCCGTTTGAAGGTATCCTACTAATCATCCGTAACTTGCACCTCTCAAGGTTGAATTAAATAGTACATACCTACGGAATTCGTATCCTAATAACGCAAGATTTTAAATCATACAACTCAAATGACAACAACATCAAATCAATGGCGAAGAACTCCAATAAAAATCCAAATTTCACTCAAACATTTTATTCACACAATTCCTATGGTACCCTTATCCACATGAGTTCTAATGGTCGGGCACATCACTCGCACTCTTGCGTTTATTTCACAATTCTCATGGTGGGCTTGGACACTATTGCATTATGTGGAATATTCCTTTGTGGTGGTAATCTTCACAACCATCTTGGCCTTGAGTGTCTTCAGTCCTTCTTTAACTTCTTGGATGTAAACCAATATTGGAGACGCCTTTGTTTTAGCATCATTTCCATGAAATAACCTTTCCATGATGTAAACTTCAGTTTCAAGGTCATTGGAGTCTGAGGTTGCCATCTAAGTTTTTGAAAGAAGGCGCGAACTTAGTAAAGAAAACAAGAGGATACGAGAGTGCTATTATTACTACTGAAAATATAAGTTGTTCCTATCAAGGTCTTTCTATTTCTAAGCCATTTCTAGGGTCATGTCCTACAGTCAACGTATGCACACTTTGTTAGCACCTTTTGGATCGACAAAACCTTCTCGTTGCATCATATACAACTCTTCTTTAAGATATCCATTAAGGAATGCAGTTTTGACATCCATTCGCCAAATTTTATAATCATAAAATGCGGCAATCGCTAACATGATTCGGACGGACTTAAGCATCGCTACGGGTGAGAAGGTCTCATCCTAGTCAACTCCTTGAACTTGTCAAAAACCTTTTGCAACAAGTCGAGCTTTGTAGACAGTAATATTACCGTCAGTGTTAGTCTTCTTCTTGAAGATCCATTTATTCTCTATGGCCTGCCGATCATCGGGCAAGTCAACCAAAGTCCATACTTTGGTCTCATACATGGATCCCATCTCAGATTTCATGGCCTCAAGCCATTTTGTGGAATCTAGGCTCATCATTGCTTCCTCATAGTTCGTAGGTTCGTCATGGTCAAGTAACATCACTTCCAGAATAGGATTACCATACCACTCTGGTGCGGATCTTACTCTAGTTGACCTACGAGGTTCCATAGTAACTTGATCAGAAGTTTCATGATCATCATCATTAGCTTCCTCTCTTAGTGGTGCAGGAATCACTGGAACTAATTTCAGTGATGAACTACTTTCCAATAAGGGAGAAGGTACAATTACCTCGTCAAGTTCTACTTTCCTCCCACTCACTTCTTTCGAGAGAAACTCCTTCTCTAGAAAGGATCCATTCTTAGCAACGAATATCTTGCCTTCGGATCTGTGATAGAAGGTGTACCCAACAGTCTCCTTTGGGTATCCTATGAAGATACATTTCTCCGATTTGGGTTCGAGCTTATCAGGTTGAAGCTTTTTCACATAAGCATCGTAGCCCCAAACTTTAAGAAAAGACAACTTGGGTTTCTTGCCAAACCAGAGTTCATAACTTGTCGTCTCAACGGATTTAGATGGTGCCCTAGTTAATGTGAATGTAGTCGTCTCTAAAGCATAACCCCAAAATGATAGTGGTAAATCAGTGAGAGACATCATAGATCGCACCATATCTAATAAAGTGCGGTTACGATGTTTGGACACACCATTATGTTGTGGTGTTCCAGGTGGCGTGAGTTGCGAAACTATTCCGCATTGTTTCAAATGAAGTCCAAACTCATAACTCAAATATTCACCTCCACGATTAGATCGTAGAAATTTGATTTTCTTTTTACAATGATTTTCCACTTCACTCTGAAATTCTTTGAACTTTTCAAATGTTTCAGACTTATGTTTCATTAAGTAGATATACCCATATCTGCTCAAATCATCTGTGAAGGTGAGAAAATAACGATATCCACCGCGAGCTTCAATGTTCATTGGACCACATACATCACTATGTATGATTTCCAATAACTCTGTTGCTCGTTCCATTGTTCCGGAGAACGGAGTTTTAGTCGTCTTGCCTATGAGGCATGGTTCGCAAGTACCAAGTGATTCATAATCAAGTGATTCCAGAAGTCCATCAGGATGGAGTTTCTTCATGCGCTTTACACCAATATGACCTAGACGGTAGTACCACAAATAAGTTGCACTATCATTATCAACTATGCATCTTTTGGCTTCAATACTATGAACATGTGTATCACAACTATCAAGATTTAGTAAAAATAGACCACTCATCAAGGGTGCATGACCATAAAAGATATTACTCATATAAATAGAACAACCATTATTCTCTGATTTAAATGAATAACCATCTCGCATCAAACAAGATCCAGATATAATGTTCATGCTCAACGCTGGTACCAAATAACAATTATTTAGGTCTAAAACTAATCCCAAAGGTAGATGTAGAGGTAGCGTGCCGACGACGATCACATCGACTTTGGAACCATTTCCCACGCGCATCGTCACCTCGTCCTTAGCCAATCTTCGCTTAACTCGTAGCCCCTGTTTTGAGTTGCAAATGTTAGCAACTGAATTAGTATCAAATACCCAGGCACTACTGCGAGCATTAGTAAGGTACACATCAATAACATGTATATCAAATATACCTTTCACTTTGCCATCCTTCTTCTCCGCCAAATACTTGGGGCAGCTCCGCTTCCAGTGACCAGTTCCTTTGCAGTAGAAGCACTCAGTCTCAGGCTTAGGTCTAGACTTGGGTTTCTTCACTTGAGCAGCAACTGGCTTGCTGTTCTTCTTGAAGTTCCCCTTCTTCCCTTTACCCTTTTTCTTGAAACTGGTGGTCTTGTTGACCATCAACACTTGATGCTCCTTCTTGATTTCTACCTCCGCAGCCTTTAGCATTGCGATGAGCTCAGGAATCGTCTTATCCATCCCTTGCATATTATAGTTCATCACGAAGCTCTTGTAGCTTGGTGGTAGTGATTGAAGAACTATGTCAATGACACTATCATCAGGAAGATTAACTCCCAATTGAGTCACGTGGTTATGGTACCCAGACATTCTGAGTATATGTTCACTGACATAACTATTCTCCTCCATCTTGCAGCTGTAGAACTTATTGGAGACTTCATATCTCTCAATCCGGGCATTTGCTTGAAATATGAACTTCAACTCTTGAAACATCTCATATGCTCCATGACGTTCAAAACGTCATCGAAGTCCCGGTTCTAAGCCATAAAGCATGGCACACTGAACTATCGAGTAGTCATCATCTTTGCTCTGCCAGGTGTTCACAACATCTGGCGTTGCTCCTGCAGCGGGTTTGTCAGCTAGCGGTGCTTCCAGGATGTAATTCTTCTGTGCAGCAATGAGGATAATCCTCAAGTTATGGACCCAGTCCATGTAGTTGCTACCATCATCTTTCAACTTGGATTTCTCTAGGAACGCGTTAAAATACAACAGAACAATAGCACGTGCCATCTATCTACAACAACATAGACATGCAAAATACTATCAGGTACTAAGTTCATGATAAATTAAAGTTCAATTAATAAAATTACTTAAGAACTCCCAGTTAGACAGACGTCTCTCTAATCATCTAAGTGATCACGTGATTCATATCAAGTAAACCATGTCCGATCATCACGTGATATGGAGTAGTTTTCCATGGTGAACATCACTATGTTGATCATATCTACTATATGATTCACGCTCGACCTTTCGGTCTCAGTATTCCGAGGCCATATCTGCATATGCTAGGCTCGTCAAGTTTAACCTGAGTATTCCGCATGTGCAAAACTGGCTTTCACCCGTTGTATGTGAACGTAGAGCTTATCACACCCGATATGTGAACGTAGAGCTTATCACACCCGATCATCACGTGGTGTCTCGGCACGACGAACTATAGCAACGGTGCATACTCAGGGAGAACACTTATACCTTGAAATTTAGTGAGAGATCATGTTATAATGCTACCATGGAACTAAGCAAAATAAGATGCATAAAGGATAAACATCACATGCAATCAACATAAGTGATATGATATAGCCATCATCACCTTGTGCCTTTGATCTCCATCTCCAAAGCACCGTCATGATCACCATCATCACCGGCTTGATACCTTGATCTCCATCGAGGCATCATTGTCGTCTCGCCAACTATTGCTTCTACGACTATCGCTACCGCTTAATGATAAAGTAAAGCAATTACATGGCGATTGCATTTCATACAATAAAGCGACAACCATATGGCTCCTGCCAGTTGCCGATAACTGTGTTACAAAACATGATCATCTCATACAATAAAATTTTGCAACATGTATTGACCATATCACATCACAACATGCCCTGCAAAAACAAGTTAGACGTCCTCTACTTTGTTGTTGCAAGTTTTATGTGGCTGCTACGGGCTGAGCAAGAACCGTTCTTACCTACGCATCAAAAACCACAACAAGGTATAGTGATTGCTTTTTGATCTTCAGAAAGAACCCTATTCATTGAATCTGATTCAACTAAAGTTGGAGAAACTGACACCCACCAGCCACCAGTGTGCGAAGCACGTCGGTGGAACCAGTCTCGCGTAAGCATACGCGTAATGTTGGTTTGGGCCGCTTCATCCAACAATACAACCGAATCAAGAAACAACTAGTGACGGCAAGCAATACGTATATACCCATGCCCACAACTCCTTTGTGTTCTACTCGTGCATATAACATCTACGCATAGACCTGGCTCTGATGCCACTGTCGCGGAACACAGTAATTTCAAAAAAATTCCTACGCACACGCAAGATCATGGTGATGCATAGCAACGAGAGGGAAGAGTGTTGTCTACGTACCCTCGTGGATCGTAAGTGGAAGCGTTATGACAACACGATTGATGTAGTCGTACGTCTTCACGATCGACCGATCCTAGCACCGAAGGTATGGCACCTCCGTGATCTGCACTCGTTTGGCTTGGTGACGTCCCACAAACTCAGGATCCAGTAGAGTGTCGAGGGAGAGCTTCGTCAGCACGACAGCGTGATGATGGTGATGATGATGCTACTGGAATAGGGCTTCGCCTAAGCACCGCTACGATATGACTGAGGTGGATTATGGTGGAGGGGGGCACCGCACACGGCTAAGAGATCAATGATCAACTTGTGTGTTCTAGGGTGCCACCGTATATAAAGGATCAAGGGGGGAGGCCGGCCGGCCTAAGGGCACATCAAGGATAGGGGGAGTCCTCCTCCTAGTATGAGCAGGACTCCCCTTTTCCTAGTCCAACTAGGAAGGGGAAAGGGGAAAGGAAGGAGAGGAGAGAGGGAGGAAAGAGGCGGCGCCGCCCCCCTCCTTGTCCAATTCGGACTCCCAGGGGGGGCAGCCCTAGGCCCCCTCCTCTCTCTCTCTCACACAAGGTCCATGTAGGCCCATTAGTTTCCCTGGGGGTTCTGATAACCCCCCGGCACTCTGACAAACATCCGGTGACCCCCGAAACTCATCCGGTGTCCGAATTGTCACAGCCCCAGCTTTGGCCTTGCTTGTGGACTAGTCTTGGTTGTTGTATCATGTTTAATTTCGTAGAAACTTGAAATGGGGATGCCAGAAAGCCCATCACCACCTAATCCAATTAGGGTTACTGAAATACTTTTTCAATGAACCTAAAGTGCCCTTCAAAAATGTTCATCATTTTTGTCTTGGTTTAGAACCTCTACAAAAAATGGTTCACATTTTTCTAGGACAACTTGGGTCACTGAATTAAATCATAAGTTATTTGCATTTGGGCACTTAAATGCTATAAATTATTTTAAGTGCCCAAATAATCTTGATTTTAAATGAGGGCTGTTGGAAATAATCCAACCAGTGCCCACAAATATTTTCATGATTTTTGAAAATGCTCTGGCATTTTTAATAAAGACAAAACAAATGCAGGAAATAGAAAATAGAAACTAAATTTACAAAAGATAGAAGAGGAGAGGAAACCTACCTGGCCCACCTACCTGTAGCCGGCCCAGCTTAACCGGCCCAGCCCACTTACCTCCTCACTTGTCGTCTTCCTCCTGCCAGTAGACGGGAGCGAACACGCACGCGCACCCGCGGAGCCTCCGCCTCCTGCTTCGCGCTGGCAGCGTCCCCACATGTCCACCTGCTCGCCTGGAGACACCAGCACCCTCTGCACTTCTCCCCTCTCTCCCTCGCCCTCATCCCCTCCTCTGTCTCTCTCTCACGCACACGGCCGAACATCACAATCACCGCCGCTTGAAGTTGCTGCGGCTAGAGCCACCTCGTCGCCCTCCGCCCGAGTCCAGAAGCTCCGCCACGTCTGCCTTGTCCTCTCCGTCGACTCACGCGACTCCATACGCCTCGAAGCACCGCCCCCGATGTCTTCTTCCTCCTCGGTTCGTCGAGATCGACCTTGCTGCCCTGCTCAGCTCCGACTTACCCCAAGCCCGCTTCGACGGCCCTCGCAACCGCCGTTCTGCTCCCGTAGATATTCACGAGTATTCAGTTGAAGGGAAGTACCCCTCGACCACTCTGTCAAGCAAGAAAAACCCCCTTGTTCACTTCGATACAATCCCACTCTCTCGCTCCTGCTCTCTTTTACTACATTAGGACAACAACGATTCAACTGTTACTTGCTGCGGTAGTTGAACCCATTTCCTCTGCATGACCTGTCATTGCCACAGTAAATAGATGAAACCCACTAGCATGAGTAGGACTTGTTTGAGCCCTGATGTGCCTACTCATTCATGCTTGTTGTCATGCCTTCTACTGCTTAGAGTGGAGTCAGGTCTGATTCATCGGGGATGAATTGGAATGTGGTGAACAGGTCCTGCTGTTGAGAGCTAAGTGTGTGAACACGATTTGGTAAAGGTAGCGGTGAGAGGCCATGTAGGAGTACATGGTGGGTTGTATCATTGAAACCATCATCAGGAACTGACTTCTGTGTTTGTGATCTATGAACAGTTACTACCACACATTGGGATCCTTAATTGACTCTCTCGACTTATTAATCGCCTTGATCTCTGTCCAGGAGTTGCAACTAGTTTCTGGTGTTTGTAGGATATGTGTTGGAGGTCGTGCGTAGCACTGACCCTAGGGGTGGGCTATGATGCGGTAGATACACCATGGTACGGTGTACCGAGTCGCCCATTTGGTGTCTCAGGAACCCTGCACACATCGTTTGGGGCCATGAGCGACACCCCGACCAGATCTCCTTGCGAATGGAACCCGAATAGGCGATAAACCTAGACTAGGGACTTGTGTGGTTAGTCAGGTCATGGCCGACACCCTGGCTGGGCTTCCGCTTGAAGGTTGTCGAGTACATGTCGTGTAAACGACGATAAGTGGTGAGAGCGTGTGTGAAGAAGTACACCCCTGCAGGGTTAACATCATCTATTCGAATAGCCGCGTCCACGGTAAAGGACTTCTGGGTTGCCTGTACAGTTCATAGACAAGTGAAAGTGGATACTCTAAAATGCGCAAGATAAGCATGAGTGCTATGGATGACATTCTTGTAGGGGGATGGGAGCGGATCCATAGTGGTGTATCGGTTGGTGAATATGTGGACTCGTGTGCGCCACCTCAAAAGAGTTACTTGCAGTCGTAGTTCAGGATAGCCACCGAGTCAAAGCTAGCTTGCTGCAGTTAAACCCCGCCATCCCTTTGTTGATGCTGATGCATATGTAGATAGTTCTGATGTAAGTCTTGCTGGGTACATTTGTACTCATGTTTGCTTAATTTATGTTTTTGCAGAGAGACTTCAGTCTCGCTAGTAGTTTCGCGTCGACTTCGACGTTTAGCTTGTTACCTCAGCTACGATCTTGTGCCCTCGGCAGGGTCTTGTAGTTAGTCAGGCTTCTCAGCCTTTTCCATTTGTAGTTGTCTGTACTCAGACAAGATAAGCTTCTGCATGTGCTATTGCTTGTATGACTTGAATGCTGGGTCATGAGACCCATATTTGTAATATCTGACTCTTCGGAGTCTTATGAATAATTACTGTGAGTCGTAGTGTTTTGTTGTGATGCCATGTTGTATTTACACATATTGAGCATATTGTGTGTATGATTGAAATGCTTGGTATGTGTGGGATCCGACAACCTAGTTGCCTATCCTTGGTAGCCTCTCTTATGGGGAAATGTTGTCTAGTGCTTCCATTGAGCCACGGTAGTTGCAACAGCCCTGTTTACCGGAGTCCTGTTAGCCTAGTTGCTACTGCTCCGGAACACTTAGACTGGCCGGCATGTGTCCTTCTTCGATCTTGTGTCTGCCCCTTTGGGGAAATGTCACACAGTGTCTTTCGGAGTCCTATTAGCCTGCTACAGCCCGGATTCCCGGAGTCCTGCTAGCCCAGTTGCTACAGCCCGAATTCACTCGCTGATGACCGACACGTTCATTGCTGGGTCATATATGCCTGTCCCTGTAAGTTAGTGCCAGTTTGGGTTCACGCCTAGTCATGTCGGCCCAGGTTCTCTGTCATATGGATGCTAGCGATGCTATCATATATGTGATCCAAAAGGCGCAAATGATCCTGGGCTAGGTAAGGTGGCACCCGTGGGGATACCATGCGTGAGGCGCAAAGTGATATGAATGTGGCTTAGGATCGGGGTCCTGACAACTTTGGTATCAAAGCCTGACTGCCTGTAGGATTACCAAGCCAAACTAGTCGAAGTTGAGTCTAGAAATGCTTTAGTTATATAACGGAATTGATTGTGGATGGGAACGTAAGGCTCTTTTTACTCCTTTACCTTATACCCTTCTGATCTGAGTCAACCTCTTCTTCTCTGCGGGGATTAAGAACTAGGTTTCTCTTCTTTCTATCAGGTTCACGTGTTACTAATCCGTAGAATCATAGGATTGTTGGTTCCAGGCCTCAGTTCAGTTTCTAATACTTTTAGTATGTTGTCAGTTGAACCAGAACCTTGATATGATGTTGTTAAGTGCCTATGCAAATCCTTGTGAATGTCTCAAATCTTTTTCTGAGCATTTTACAACCGTTATGCTGTCCGAGTCATCCCAGGTTTCTAAACAATCTGATGCGTTTGCAACTCCTTTTTTTTCGTTCCTGATGTTTCTTTGGGCCAGTTTGACCACACTAATCGGTGAGTTGAGGTACACTGTTGCCTGAACATATATGTTGGAGCTATTATTATGACCCTAGGTGTCTGAGAGAACCACCTAGTAATCTAGAAATGATTAGCGTTCCCAATGTGATGATGCTGGCCGTCATTCTCGAAAGCATCCCGTGATGCCATTTAGTAGTAGGTATTCTACTCCTGGGTTCTTGACCCAAGATTCACTCTACTTACCTCGTGTTGATAGTGTTGCTCGTACCTTTAGGATATTAGTAACCTTTGCGGTAGTCCTCGAGGTCCGTGGTATCTCTTTATTCCAAATACCATGAACTACTTATGGCAGAAGTTCTTTTGAACCAAAAGATCACAACCAGAGTGCTCTTGATGAGTTCTCCATTCTACATTGTGAATCTGCCAGTTCTACCTTTCTGCATGGGTTATCCGGAAGAAATGTTGATCTTTGTTGGACATACTAATCTACGCATCCACAACTCAGAAAGATATATGTTCCTTTGAGTTGTCCCTCTCTTTAGTTGTATCCTGATCTCCGTCTATCATTTGATAGTAAAGAGCATGTCATGCATTCATGCTCATCGATACCTCATATTCCTGTGATTTGTGAAGCCATTCTATTCCGGAATGACTAGGAGAAACAAACTCCATTACCTCATCCATATCTAGGATTGGGTCAAAACAATTGTATTCCACAGATCAAATTGCCAATCCAGCCTTTGATCTATTCTACCTTGGGATATTATCATCTTTATATCAAGAATGTCATGGGAATTGCACCACCTCCTATGAACTCTTGATACACTGATACCTCTCGCCATGATTGTTCATTTCTCGGTCTCCATGTTATTGTAACCGAAATACCGACAAGTGAATTGTGAGGTGTGAAATCAATACTCCTAGCAACTACGTTGCTTGGTAGTTAATGGACAATAACTTCATTCTTCGCGTGTTGGTTATTGAATCATCATTCTAAGATTGATCGTGCTACCTAGTCCATATTTTTGGTGCACTATTTGATCAATGGGTTAGGATTGTGCTAATCCCTCCCTGTTTGGATCATATCGCCTTGCCCTGAGAAGCAAGACTGTTCCCGAGCTTAATAACATATCAGTGGTTCGTGATTTTCAGAATGTCCTCTTGGAAGTATCACCAGGTTGTCCCCTGACCATTATGTTGAGCTCGCGATCAAGTTGGTTTCCTTATAAACCACCCCTTCTCTAAGAATCTGTGTTGGATGCCCTGAGCTACTTGGATAAGCTAAACAACAACTTGGAGAGTTGGAAGATAAAGCTTTAACTGACTTAGTTCATCTCTAAGGGATATATTTTGTGTGTGTGTGTGTTGAAGAAAGATGATATCCTCATTGATTGATCCTCGTGATCAGTTGCGGGTGCTATTGTATTACCCAAATCATTGATTGGTGTATGGGCTATCGTCAAATCAAATCAGAACCAACGATGTTCGTAATGTTGTCTTGTTCGTGGTTGTTTCCTCGGGCATATACCATTACATCTTTTGGGTCTGACCAATGCCATCACCGTGTTCACATAATTTTGGAATTCCATTTTTATGGAAACCTGGATGAATTGTTGTTGAGCCCATCGACAACATCATCATCTTCTCCATGATTTTGTTGAACATTAAGCTAGTGTTGGAAACTTTTATAAGCATTATCTTCATGTCTCGTTCGTGAAACATATGTTGGATCAAAGAAGTGACTCCCTCTCATTCATGTGCATTCGATGTAAGTTGCCGCCATGAATTTGAGAAAGTTAGTTTTGCTTCCCTTGGACGTCCCAAGTCAGTCATGCATGTGTGAAGTATTCTGTGGTTTGGTAGATTAATTACCTCCATTCCATATGTATTCCCTAGCACACCAAGCTACTGGCTGATTTGTTTAGGGAGAAGAAGTTTCTTCATAAGAGCTAATCATATGACTTATGCAAGGACTTCGATATCCTTGATGATGGTTCCTAACTAGGACTTGGTAGTGTTTCATTGTAAGACTACCATGTGGTCATGCTTGTCTGGGACAGCGTGTTCACATGTGTTTAGGAGAACCAGCTCATGTTTTTGGAGCATGCTACCGTAGTTCATTTCCCGAGAATCTTGCAATGTCATCTCGTCGGTTTGTGTTGCAAACTTTCTTTTCCAGACATGTTGTCTAAAATATCTTGTTACCAACTAGATCTGAATCTCAGGCAGATATGATGGTTGGAACTTTTCCAAGATCTATGATGTAGGCCCCGACAAGGTTGATGTTCTGGCCGACACACCTAGCCGGAAGATCTATCATTGTAGTATCTTGATTGAGCTATTTGACCATCTTCTCCATTAGGACTTCGTGTGACTTATTCTAGAAGTTGCTCCTTAGGGATCCTTGTGCTCTCGGTTTCCTCAGTTATTCTATAACCATTCAAACAATGGAATCACTCTCGACTATTGAGCTTCTTCCCCAGTTACTAGAATCATTCCCAACATTTGCATTTTGTTCCCAGCTTGCACCCACTATTGAGCCATTTTACCATGGACTGCCTTTCACAACAATTGTTGTTCAGGATGATCTTTAAAAGTGGGCATACCATGGGTCCCATCCTTTTCCCTTGTTAAACAAGAGGAAATTCATCCATTGCGTTGTCTTCAACAAGGTAGTCTACACCGTCCATTCTAGTCCGGGTATGCCATTCCTTCATACTCCTCCAAACAATTGTTGGTGAATTGCCTTAGGCTAGTATAGAGAGTTTCGATGATCCGTGTATCAAAAGTAATTCTTTTTGCCACTTAAGGGAATAATCCTACGAGCCACCTCCCTAAGGTGCCCCGTTATGGAATCATGGCAATTATTCCCTTGCTACTTTGAAACCATGCACCATCTTCTAAGCATGGAATTGTTGCCTACTAATCTGAACCTTCGTCACCTGCTTCTTTCCATCGCTCCTCATATGTGTTTTTGTTCCTCAGCTCAAGAGATGTTTCTACATCTCGCTCTGTGAGTTGATGCTGTGATCATTAAGGTGATCCATCCCTGTAGAGTTATCTCGCTCTCCTGTCCTCGTGTTGGGTGAAGATCTCGAAAGCAAGGATGTCAAGTTCAACATGATGCAATGAATCAATATCTTCGATGAGGACAGTTGGATCATGAAGATTATGATAGTTCAAGTCCCATCTTCCTTTTTTACCCTGCGCTTGAATCTCGGGACGAGATTCTTGTTTAGTGGGGGTGAGCTGTCATAGCCTCAGCTTTGGCCTTGCTTGTGGACTAGTCCTGGTTGTTGCATCATGTTTAATTTCTCAGAAACTTGAAATGGGGATGACAGAAACCCCGGCACCACCTAATCGAACTAGGGTTACTCAAATACTTTTTCAATGAACCTAAAGTGCCCTTCAAAAATGTTCATCATTTTTGTCTTGGTTTAGAACCTCTACAAAAATGGTTCACATTTTTCTAGGACAACTTGGGTCACTGAATTAAATCATAAGTTATTTGCATTTGGGCACTTAAATGCTATAAATTATTTTAAGTGCCCAAACAATCTTGATTTTAAATGAGGGCTGTTGGAAATAATCCAACCAGTGCCCACAAATATTTTCATGATTTTTGAAAATGCTCTGGAATTTTTAATAAAGACAAAACAAATGCAGGAAATAGAAAATAGAAACTAAATTTACAAAAGACAGAAGAGGAGAGGAAACCTACCTGGCCCACCTACCTGTAGCCGGCCCAGCTTAACCGACCCAGCCCACTTACCTCCTCACTCGTCGTCTTCCTCCTGCCAGTAGACGGGAGCGAACACGCACGTGCACCCGCGGAGCCTCCGCCTCCTGCTTCGCGCTGGCAGCGTCCCCACATGTCCACCTGCTCGCCTGGAGACACCAGCACCCCTGCACTTCTCCCCTCTCTCCCTCTCCCTCATCCCCTCCTCTGTCTCTCTCTCATGTGCACGTCCCAATGTCACCATCGCCGCCGCTTGCAGTTACCGCTGCTAGAGCCACCTCCTCGCCCTCCGCCCGAGTCCAGAAGCTCCGCCACGTCTGCCTTGTCCTCTCCGTCGACTCACACGACTCCAGACGCCTCGGAGCACCGCCCCCGACGTCTTCTTCCTCCTTGGTTCGCCGAGATCGACCTTGCTGCCCTGCTCAGCTCCGACTTACCCCAAGCCCGCTTCGACGGCCCTCGCAACCGCCGTTCTGCTCCCGTAGATATTCACAAGTATTTAGTTCAAGGGAAGTACCCCTCGACCACTCTGTCAGGCAAGAAAAACCCCCTTGTTCACTCCGGTACAATCCCACTCTCTCGCTCCTGCTCTCTTTTACTGCATTAGGAGAACAACGATTCAACTGTTACTTGTTGCGGTAGTTGAACCCATTTCCTCTGCATGACCTGTCATTGCCACAGTAAATAGATGAAACCCACTAGCATGAGTAGGACTTGTTTGAGCCCTGATGTGCCTACTCATTCATGCTTGTTGTCATGCCTTCTACTGCTTAGAGTTGAGTCAGGTCTGATTCATCGGGCATGAATTGGAATGTGGTGAACATGTCCTACTGTTGAGAGCTAAGTGTGTGAACACGATTTAGTAAATCTAGCGGTGAGAGGCCATGTAGGAGTACATGGTGGGTTGTCTCATTGAAACCATCCTTAGGAACCGCGTTCTGTGTTTGTGATCCGTGAATAGTTACTACCACACACTGTGATCCTTAATTGACTCTCTCGACTTATTAATCACCTTGATCTCTGTCCAGGACTTGCAACTAGTTTCTAGTGTTTGTAGGATATGTGTTGTAGGCCGTGCGTAGCGCTGACCCTAGGGGTGGGCTATGATGCGGTAGATACACCATGGCACGGTGTACCGAGTCGCCCATTTGGTGTCTCGGGAACCCTGCACACATCGTTTGGGGCCGTGAGCGACACCCCGGCTGGATCTCCTTGCGGATGGAACCCGAATAGGCGATAAACCTGGACTAGGGACTTGTGTGGTTAGTCAGGTCGTGGCCGACACCCTCGCTGGGCTTCCGCTTGAAGGTTGCCGAGTACATGTCGTGTAAACAGCGATAAGTGGTGAGAGCGTGTGTGAAGAAGTACACCCCTGCAGGGTTAACATCATCTATTCGAATAGCCGCATCCGCGGTAAAGGACTTCTGGGTTGCCTGTACAGTTCATAGACAAGTGAAAGTGGATACTCTAAAATGCGCAAGATAAGCGTGAGAGCTATGGATGGCATTCTCGTAGGGAGACGGGAGTGGATCCATAGCGGGGTATTGATAGGTGAATATGTGGACTCGTGTGCGCCACCACAAAAGAGTTACTTGCAGTCGTAGTTCAGGATAGCCACCGAGTCAAAGCTGGCTTGCTGCAGTTAAACCCCACCATCCCATTGTTGATGTTGATGCATATGTAGACAGTTCTGATGTAAGTCTTGCTGGGTACATTTGTACTCACGTTTGCTTAATTTATGTTTTTGTAGAGATACTTCAGTCTCGCTAGTAGTTCCGCATAGACTTCGACGTTTAGCTTGTTACCTCAGCTACGATCTTGTGCCCTCGGCAGGGTCTTGTAGTTAGGCAGGCTTCTCAGCCATTTCCATTTGTAGTTGTCTGTACACAGACAAGATAAGGTTCCGCATGTGCTATTGCTTATATGACTTGAATGCTGGGTCATGATACCCATATTTGTAATATCTGACTCTTCGGAGTCTTATGAATAATTACTTTGAGTCGTAGAGTTTTGTTGTGATGCCATGTTATATTTACACATATCCACCATATTGTGTGTATCATTGAAATGCTTGGTATGTGTGGGATCCTACAACCTAGTTGTCTATCCTTGGTAGCCTCTCTTATGGGGAAATGTAGTCTAGTGCTTCCATTGAGCCACGGTAGTTGCTACAGCCCGGTTTACCGGAGTCCTGTTAGCCCAGTCGCTACTGCTCCGGAGCACTTAGACATGCTAGCATGTGTCCTTCTTCGATCCTGTGTCTGTCCCTTCGGGGAAATGTCACGCGGTGTCTTTCGGAGTCCTGTTAGCCTGCTACAGCCCGGATTCTCGGAGTCCTCCTAGCCTAGTTGCTATAGCCCGAATTCACTTGCTGATGACCGACACGTTCGTTGCTGGGTCATGTATGTCTGTCCCTGTAAGTTAGTGCCACTTTGGGTGCACGACTATTCATGTCGGCTCGGGTTCTCTGTCATATGGATGCTAGCGACGCTATCATATACGTGAGCCGAAAGGCACAAATGGTCCCGGGCCAGGTAAGGTGGCACCCGTGGGGATACCGTGCGTGAGGCCGCATAGTGATATGATGTGTTACATGCTAGATGAATGTGGCTTAGGATCAAGGTCCTGACACGAATATAGTCATCCAATATATCAATCGTTATGCCTCGACCATTCCGAGACTCCTCATCATGTCTGTGATCACATCTGAGACTCCGAACTATCTTCGGTACATCAAAACACATAAACTCATAATATCGATCGTCACCGAACGTTAAGCATGGGGACCCTACGGGTTCAAGAACTATGTAGACATGACCGAGACACGTCTCTAGTCAATAACCAATAGCGGAACCTGGATGCTCATATTGGTTCCAACATATTCTACAAAGATCTTTATCGGTCAAACCACATAACGATATACGTTGTTCCCTTTGTCATCGGTATGTTAATTACCCGAGGTTTCCTCGTTGGTATCTCAATACCTAGTTCAATCTCGTTACCGACAAGTCTCTTTACTCATTCCGTAATGCTACATCTCGTAACTAACTCATTAGCTACATTGCTTGCAAGGCTTATAGTGATGTACATTACCGAGAGGGCCCCGAGATACCTCTCCGACAATCGGAGTGATAAATCCTAATCTCGATCTATGCCAACTCAACAAACACCATCGGAGACACCTGTGGAGCACCTTTATAATCACCCAGTTACGCTATGATGTTTGGTAGCACACAAAGTGTTCCTCCGGTATTCAGGAGTTGCATGATCTCATAGTCATAGGAACATGTATAAGTTATGGAGAAAGAAATAGCAACAAACTAAACGATCATCGTGCTAAGCTAACGGATGGGTCAAGTCAATCACATCATTCTCTAATGATGTGATCCCGTTAATCAAATGAAAACTCATGTCTATGGTTAGGAAACATAACCATCATTGATTCAACGAGCTAGTCAAGTAGAGGCAAACTAGTGACACTATGTTTGACTATGTATTCACACATTTACTAAGTTTCCGGTTAATACAATTCTAGCATGAATAATAAATATCATGATATAAGGAAATATAAATAACAACTTTATTATTGCCTCTGGGGCATATTTCCTTCACCTGCGGTATTCGGGAGTTGCATAATCTCAGAGGAACATGTATAAGTCATGAAGAAAGCAATGGCAATAAAACTAAACGATCATTATGCTAAGCTAATGGATGGGTCTTGTCCATCACAACATTCTATAATGATGTGATCCCATTGATAAAATGACAACACATGTCTATGGTTAGGAAACTTAACCATCATATTTGATTAACGAGCTAGTCAAGTACAAGCATACTAGGGACAGTCTGTTTGTCTATGTATTCACACATGTACTAAGTTTCCGGTTAACACAATTCTAGCATGAATAATAAACATTTAGCATGGTATAAGGAAATATAAATAACAACTTTATTATTGCCTCTAGGGCATCACTACGACTGAGAAGGTCTCATCCTAGTCAACTCCTTGAACTTGTCGAAAACCTTTTGCCACAAGTCAAGCTTTGTAGACAGTAACATTACCGTCAGCGTCAGTCTTATTCTTGAAGATCCATTTATTCTCTATCGCTTGACAATCATCGGGCAAGTCAACCAAAGTCCACACTTTGTTGTCATACATGGATCCCATCTCAGATTTTATGGCCTCAGGCCATTTCGTGGAATCTAGGCTCATCAGCGCTTCCTCATAGTTCGTAGGTTCGTCATGATCAAGTAACATGACCTCCAGAACAGGATTATAGTACCACTCTGGTGCGGATCGTACTCTAGTTGACCTACAAGGTTCGGTAGTAACTTGATCAGAAGTTTCATGATCATCATCATTAGCTTCCTCACTAATTTGTGTAGGAATCACTGGAACTGATTTCTGTGATGAACTACTTTCCAATTCGGGAGAAGGTACAATTACCTCATCAAGTTCTACTTTCCTCCAACTCACTTCTTTTGAGAGAAACTCCTTCTCTAGAAAGGATCCATTCTTAGCAACGAATATCTTGCCTTCCGATCTGTGATAGAAGGTGTACCCAAAAGTATCCTTTGGGTATCCTATGAAGGCACATTTCTCCGATTTGGGTTCAAGCTTATCAGGTTGAAGTTTTTTCACATAAGCATCGTAGCCCCAAACTTTAAGAAACGGCAGCTTAGGTTTCTTGCCAAACCACATTTCGGTGTTGTCTCAACGGATTTAGATGGTGCCCTATTTAATGTGAATGCAGTCGTCTCTAAAGCATAACCCCAAAATGATAGCGGTAAATCAGTAAGAGAGATCATAGATCGTACCATATCTAATAAAGTACGGTTACGACATTCGTACACACCATTACGCTGTGGTGTTCCAGGTGGCGTGAGTTGTGAAACTATTCCACATTGTTTCAAATGAAGACCAAACTCATAACTCAAATATTGACCTCCACGATCAGATCGTAGAAACTTTTTTGCTTGTTATGATTATTTTCCAATTCACTCTGAAATTCTTTGAACTTTTCAAATGTTTCAGACTAATGTTTCATCAAGTAGATATACCCATATCTTCTCAAATCATCTGTGAAGATCAGAAAATAACGATACCCGCCGCGAGCCTCAACACTCATCGGACCGCATACATCAGTATGTATTATTTCCAATAAGTCACTTGCTCGCTCCATTGTTCCAGAGAACAGAGTCTTAGTCATCTTGCCCATGAGGCATGGTTCGCAAACATCAAGTGATTCCAAAAGTCCATCAGCATGGAGTTTCTTCGTCCGCTTTACACCAATATGACCTAAACGACAGTGTCACAAATAAGTTGCACTATCATTATTAACTTTGCATCTTTTGGCTTCAATATTATGAATATGTGTATAACTCCAATCGAGATTCAAGAAAAATAGACCACTCATCAAGGGTGCATGACCATAAAAGATATTACTAATATAAATAGAACAACCATTATTCTATGATTTAAATGAATAACCGTCTGGCATCAAACAAGATCCAGATATAATGTTCATGCTCAACGCTGGCAGCAAATAACAATTATTTAGGTCTAAAACTAATCCCAACGGTAGATGTAGAGGTAGCATGCCGACGGCAATCACATCGACTTTGAAACCATTTCCCACGCGCATCGTCACCTCGTCCTTACCCAGGCACTACTACGCGCATTAGTAAGGTACACATCAATAACATGTATATCAAATATACCTTTCACTTTGCCATCCTTCTTATCCGCCAAATACTTGGGGTAGTCCCGCTTCCAGTGACCTGTCCCTTTGCAGTAGAAGCACTCAGTCTCAGGCTTAGGTCCATACTTGGGCTTCTTCACTTGATCTGCAACTTGCTTGCCGTTCTTCTTGAAGTTCCCCTTCTTCCCTTTGCCCTTTTTCTTGAAACTAGTGGTCTTATTAACCATCAAAACTTGATGCTCCTTCTTGATTTCTACCTCCACAGCCTTTAGCATCGCGAAGAGCTCGGGAATTGTCTTATCCATCCCTTGCATATTATAGTTCATCATGAAGCTTTTGTAGCTTGGTGGCGGTGATTGAAGAACTCTGTCAATGACACTATCATCAGGAAGATTAACTCCTAGTTGAGTCAAGTGGTTGTGGTACCCTGACATTCTGAGTATAAGTTCACTGACGGAGCTATTCTCCTCCATTTTGCAGCTATAGAGCTTATTGGAGACTTCACATCTCTCAATTCGGGCATTTGCTTGAAATATTAACTTCAACTCCTGGAACATCTCATATGCTCCATGACGTTCAAAATTTCTTTGAAGTCCCGATTCTAAGCCATAAAGCATGGCACACTGAACTATCGAGTAGTCATCAGCTTTGTTGTGCCAGACGTTCATAACGTTCGGAGTTGCTCCTGCAGCGGGTCTTTCACCTAGCGGTGCTTCTAGGACGTAATTCTTCTGTGCAGCAATGAGGATAATCCTCAAGTTACGGACCCAGTCCGTGTAGTTGCTACCATCATCTTTCAACTTAGCTTTATCTAGGAACACATTAGAATTCAAAGGAACGGTAGCATGGGCCATTGATCTACAACAACATAGACATGCAAATACTATCAGGTACTAAGTTCATGATAAATTAAAGTTCAGTTAATCATATTACTTAAGAACTCCCACATAGATAGACATCCCTCTAGTCATCTAAATGATCATGTGATCCATATCAACTAAACCATGTTCGATCATCACGTGAGATGGAGTAGTTTTCAATGGTGAACATCATTATGTTGATCATATATACTATATGATTCACGTTCGACGTTTCGGTCTTAGTGTTCCGAGGCCATATCTGCATATGCTAGGCTCGTCAAGTTTAACCCGAGTATTCTGCACGTGCAAAACTGGCTTGCACCCATTGTATGTGAACTTAGAGCTTATCACACCCAATCATCACGTGGTGTCTCAGCACGACGAACTATAGCAACGGTGCATACTCAGGGAGAACACTTGTACCTTGAAATTTAGTGAGGGATCACCTTATAATGCTACCGTCTTACTAAGAAAAATAAGATGCATAAAGGATAAACATCACATGCAATCAATATATGTGACATGATATGGCCATCATCATTTTGTGCCTTTGATCTCCATCTCCAAAGCACCGTCATGATCTCCACCGTCACCGGCTTGACACCTTGATCTTCATCGTAGCATCATTGTCGTCTCGCCAACTATTGCTTCTATGACTATCGCTACCACTTAGTGATAAAGTAAAGCAATTAAATGGTGATTGAATTTCATACAATAAAGTGAAAACCATAAGGCTCCTGCCAGTTGCTGATAACTTCTCCAAAACATGATCATCTCATACAACAATTTATATCTCATCACGTCTTGACCATATCACATCACAACATGCCCTTGATAAACAAGTTAGACGTCCTCTACTTTGTTGTTGCAAGTTTTACGTGTCTGCTACAGGCTTCCAACACCGTTCTTACCTACGCATCAAAAACCACAACGATGTTTTGTCAAGTGTGATGTTTTAACCTTCAACAAGGACCGGTCGTAGTCAAACTTGATTCAACTAAAGTTGGAGAAACAGACACCCACCAGCAACCTGTGTTCGAAGCACGTCGGTAGAACCAGTCTCATGAACGTGGTCATGTAATGTCAGTCCAAGCCGCTTCATCCAACAATACCACCGAATAAAAGTAAGATGTTGGTGGTAAGCAGTATGACTATTATCGCCCACAACTCTTTTGTGTTCTACTCGTGCATATAACATCTACGCATAGACCTGGCTCGGATGCCACTGTTGGGGAACACAGCATTTCAAAAAAATTCCTACGATCACGCAAGATCTATCTAGGAGATGCATAGCAATGAGACGGGGAGAGTGTGTCCACGTACCCTCATAGACTGAAAGCGGAAGCGTTTAGTAACACGGTTGATGTAGTCAAACGTCTTCACGATCCAACCGATCCAAGTATCGAATGTACGGCACCTCCGTGTTCAGCACACGTTCAGCACGATGACGTCCCTCGAGCTCTTGATCCAGTTGAGGACGAGGGAGAGTTCTGTCAGCACGATGGCGTGGCGACGGTGATGATGAAATTATCGGCGCAGGTCTTCGCCTAAGCACTACGACGATATGACCGAGGTGGTAAACTATGGAGGGGTGCATCGCACATGGCTAAGAGATTGTCTGTTGTGCTTTGGGGTGCCCCTGCTCATGTATATAAAGGAGGGGGAGGAGGAGGCCAGCCATAGGGGGGCGCGCGCCATAGGGGAGTCCAACTAGGATTCCCAATCCTAGTTGGAGTCCCCTTCCTTTCCAAGAGAGGGAGAGAGGGAAGGAGGGGGAAGGGAGAAGGAAAGAGGGGGGCACTGCCCCCTCTCTAGTCCAATTCGGACT
>NC_041384.1:482703485-482765889 GCF_002162155.2 Triticum dicoccoides | reverse complement strand
CCCGGTACACCAAAACTTCCCGAAACCATTCCGGTGTCTGAATGCAACCTTCCAATATATGAATCTTTACCTCTCGACCATTTTGAGACTCCTCGTCATGTCCATGATCTCATCCGGGACTCCGAACAAACTTCGGTCATCAAATCACATAACTCATAATACAAATTGTCATCGAACGTTAAGCGTGCGGACCCTACGGGTTCGAGAACTACGTAGACATGACCGAGACACATCTCCGGTCAATAACCAAATAGTAGAACATGGATGCTCATATTGGTTCCTACATATTCTACAAATATCTTTATCGGTCAAACCGCATAACAACATACGTCATTCCCTTTGTCATCAGTATGTTACTTGCCCGAGATTCGATCGTCGGTATCATCATACCTAGTTCAATCTCGTTACCGGCAAGTCTCTATACTCATTTCGTAATGCATCATTCCGTAACTAACTCATTAGTCACATTGCTTGCAAGGCTCATAGTGATGTGCATTACCGAGAGGGCCCAGAGATACCTCTCCGATACACGGAGTGACAAATCCTAATCTCGATCTATGCCAACTCAACAAACACCATCGGAGACACCTGTAGAGCATCTTTACAATCACCCAGTTATGTTGTGATGTTTGATAGCACACATGGTGTTCCTCCGGTATTCGGGAGTTGCATAATCTCATAGTCAGAGGAACATGTATAAGTCATGAAGAAAGCAATAGCAATAAAACTAAACGATCATTATGCTAAGCTAACGGATGGGTCTTGTCCATCACATCATTCTCTAATGATGTGATCCCATTCATGAAATGACAACACATGTCTATGGTTAGGAAACTTAACCATCTTTGATTAACGAGCTAGTCAACTACAGGCATACTAGGGACAGTCTGTTTGTCTATGTATTCACACATGTACTAAGTTTCCAGTTAATACAATTCTATCATGAGTAATAAACATTTATCATGATATACTGAAATATAAGTAACAACTTTATTATTGCCTCTAGGGCATATTTCCTTCATGGTGAACGGTCGCTCGTCGTCGGCGGCCACTAGGATCACCATTGGGTTGCGTAGGATACCCTCTCTATATTTGTCGTCGTGGGTGTGCTTCCTACAATATTGGGGCACGGACGAAAGGTTGAAGCGACACAAGAGTTAATGGTCTATGTAATAAATGGGGGCTAGACGACTTGTAATCGTCAAGTCTTGTCACCGCGTTCCTCGCGAAGAACTCCAGTGTACGCTTGAGCACCCCACACATGTTTCGTTTGACCATGTGTGGGATCAAAGAGGCGCCAAATGTATCATTGCTGAGTTTCGCACGCAACCGTGCAGGTTACCGCGCGTAGCCACGCATCTTCCTGCCTGACTCGTTTCGCCACGCACCAGCTCGAAGAAGGGCCAATCGTGGACGTTTATTGGCAAAAGCTTTGCAAAAACGAAGTGTGTGGAATGACTTAAAAACAGTGCACACGTTCAATAATAAGTTTAATCGTGGGTGATGAGGTCAAATTTACTCGGGCAGGTAATGATGGACAGTCGTGTGTGATAATTGTGCACTCTACAGGGCACACCGTTGAAGAAACCAACTATATGGAATAATGTCGAAGATCACTGCCATGGTGGCAATATAGATCATTTGCAATGAGATCAACAGGTGAAACATATTTGTGAATGGTAAATAAAATAAAGTTCATTAAGGTGCAGATATTAATCATCCATTGCATGTTAAGTTCAAAATAGTACTACCAATATACGAGTCTCATATGATGCCATTTCTACCATTGTACCACAAACGCCAGAAATATTACAAGGTTCAAAATCCAGAATTAGAAGTCTCAAATTGATATTAAAATCAAATTCATCTCATGTAGTTGTAGGTTCCCGCGCTGATCAGCTGAACATGAACATATGAAAGGTTCAAACTAATTTTATGACTAGTTTCAGCACCTCAACATTCCTGCAAAGGGATCATCCACTAACAAGTCATGTATGGGCTTTACATAATGACTTCCGATTACTCTATCAACTAAACTTCCAAAATGAATTTGGTTTCTTCAGAGCCCTTTCCATTCTAACATAGTCGTCGATGCTGATCAACAATCATTCATTTTTGCGAAATAAATGTATGGCAAACCTCGTTACCTTTAGCACCCTTTCTCTGACAATAAAGAACCTAGCGAATATAATCTTCGGTAAGGTCCCTCGATAGGAGTTCAAAGTAATTTCTGAGAGATGGAGATCAAGGCACTCGATGAGACTGTTATATTGTATGACATTATCCACTACCGAGCCTAATCATGTCCGCAAAAGAAGAGAACATATTAGTGCATAGATGCAGTTTTGAACACTAGATGCCTCTTTGATTTGCATGATTTCTAAAATACACGAATAGAGCGACATGCCATCTTTTTTCCTACATGATTAACATGGGCATTTGATTACACTCTAGGAAAACGTAGGCTTCTTCACAAGAGGTTGGAGTGGATGGAAATTTTCCTATGAAAACTAGTACAGATGAATCCAAAGGAGAAATACTTATGGATTGTAACCATATGAATCAAGCAACCACTGTAGGAAAAAACATCTATGCACTAAACTCCTCCAAAATTCCTTCAGAAATCGTAGTACATTCGCCATTGTAAACTTGGGGAAAGGTATCAACAATTGAACTCCCTTCTGGCTAACATTTAACAAGAAAGGAGCATCACCTTGATATATAGATTCTCCAGGCACGGAAAGCATCTCAGGAATCTGAAAACTTGGTCCAGGTTGGGGTTAATAGATTCTAGTGGCAAGACCTTCACTTTGCAGAGATATGGGGTCAAACTAGTCAGAATCATTTTTTGGATGATAGACGAACATACATCTTCAAAATTAGAAAAAAAAATGTTAATTTCAAGAAGGAGAAGAAGGAGACTGTTGTACCTGAACGGGTATGGATCCAGTAACAAGTTCGGAGACTTTGATAGATGAGTAGCCCACCACTATCAATTTTTTTGGGAAACGTAGTAGAAAACAAAAAAATGCACCTATGCACACCCAAGATCAATATGAAGATGCATAACAGGTTAGGATCATGATCATTACTATCATCGAGTTGCAGCAGAAGAAGAACATGTTGGTGTACTTTGTACTTGGAGTCCCTTGAACCATCGATGAATGATCCCTTGTACCTCCCACAAACAGTCCCTCGAACCGAAGACCGAAAGCACGACCTCTCTACTTGGTTGCAAGCGTGGAGCCTTCATGATCCGGCAGCGCTTCACCATCCATAGCTAATCATCGCTGGAGAATTAGAGGGAGGAGATTAGAACCACATGGGGCTTCTAATTATGAGGACAAGAGGATTGGCCTAACTCTAATTAGTCAACTAGGACCAACTAGAACTAGAAGAACTGGAAGAGGCTCCAAAACTTGTATATCCAAAAGAGCAAAATCCTCATGTATATATAGGTTGGAGGGGGAGGAGAGGGAAGCCACCAAGGGGAAAGTTTCCCTCTTGGGGCGCCGGCCTAGGAGGGAGAGGACGGGCTCCTTCCTTAGGGAAGGTGGTGAGGGAGTCCTGGATTAGGGGGTCCTCGGACAGCCGGACTATATACTTTGGTCAGACTGTTGGACTATGAAGATACAAGATTGAAGACTTTGTCCCGTGTCCGGGTGGGACTCTCCTTTGCGTGGAAGGCAAGCTTGGCGATTCGGATATGTAGATCTCCTCCCTTGTAACCGACCCTGTGTAACCCTAGCCCTCTGGTGTCTATATAAACCGGAGGGTTTAGTCTGTACGACAACAACAATCATACCATAGGCTAGCTTCTAGGGTTTAGCCTCTTCGATCTTGTGGTAGATCAACTCTTGTAATACTCATATCATCAAGATCAATCAAGCAGGAAGTAGGGTATTACCTCCATCGAGAGGGCCCGAACCTGGGTAAACATTGTGTCCCCTGCCTCCTGTTACCATCCGCCTTAGACGCACAGTTCGGGAGCCCCTACCCGAGATCCGCCGGTTTTGACACCGACATTGGTGCTTTCATTGAGAGTTCCACTATGTCGTCACCATCAGGCTTGATGGCTCCTTCGATCATCGGCAACAATGCGGTCCGGGGTGAGGTTTTTCTCCCCGGACAGATCTTCGTATTCGTCGGCTTTGCACTGCGGGCCAAATCGCTTGGCCATCTGGAGCAGATCCAGAGCTACGCCCCTATCCATCAGGTCAGGTTTGGAAGTTTGAACTGTACTGCCGACATCCGTGGAGACTTGATCTTCGACGGATTCGAGCCCGCGTCAGGTGCGCCGCACAGTCACGACGGGCATGACTTAGCTCTGCCGCCGGACAGTGTTCAGGAAATCACACCTATGGCGACTTTGGCCCTTGATCCAGAGCAGATCGCGTCGTCCGAGGACGGGTGGGTGGACCCCGCCCCAGAGGCCGCACACTCAGGGGCGATAGAGCCGAATGCTGACTTCACCTCCCTTGAGACCTGTGTTACCAGACACTCAGATTTGTCCCCGGCCATAGACTCCAAACCGCTCGCGTCCGTGCCCATCCAATCTGATTGGGCACCAATCATGGAGTTCACCTCCGTGGATATCTTTCAGCACTCGCCCCTAGGCGACGTGCTAAACTCATTACGGTCTCTCTCCTTGTCAGGAGGCCCTTGGCCGAACTATGTCCGGCTCGGGTGGGAAGTGGATGGCAAAGAAATTTGTTCCCCACCCACCACCCACTTAATAGCCACTGTCGACGACTTAATCGACATGCTCGATTTCGACTCCGAAGACATCGACGGTATGGACGATGATGCGGGAGACGAATAGGAACCACCACCCACAGGGCGCTGGACTGCCACCTCATCATATGATATATACATGGTGGACACCCCCAAAGAAAGCGATGGAAATAAGGCAACGGAGGATAATCCCCTCGAAAAACAATCCAAGAGCCGGTGTCATCGGCGCCGCTCTAAGCGCCGCCATAGCAAAAATAGCGATACCGGCACAGGAGACAATAACACTGCAAATAGTGCCGAAGACGAAGACAATCCCCTCCAGCCAGGCTTTGAGCAGGAGGATGGGCAAGCCAGCCCTAAGGAACAGGTAGCAGATGGAGAATCAGAGGATGACAATTACATGCCTCTCTCCGAAGACGAGGTGAGCTCAGCGACGAAGAATTTATCATGCCTGAGGATCCCGTCGAACAGGAGCGCTTCAAGCGCCGACTTATTGCCACAGCACAAAGCCTGAAGAAAAAGCAACAACAGCTTCAAGCTGAGCAAGATCTGCTAGCGGATAGATGGACTGAGGTCCTGACAGCCGAGGAACACGAACTCAAGCGCCCAATCAAAAGTTTCCCAAAGCGTAGGTTGCTACCCCAACTTGAAGAGGAAGCATTAAAGCCTGCGCTTCCAGCGTATGATGCGGCAGACCGGCCACCTCGTGGCCGGGACAAAGTGGCATATAAGCCCGAAGTCCAGCCCGCACCCCGCCGCCAGTCAAACAAAAATAGCAAGGCCCGGGGTAACACGCAGGACCTGTGAGACGTATTGGAAAACAAAGCAGGACACAAAAGATCAATCTTCGGATCACGAGGGCGTGCCCCAACACATGACGACGACCGTCATGCCGGATATATCAAAAGCAAATCCGGCCGGGCCGAACACAGCAGACAAGACTCGTACGAACTGCCTTGTGACATAGCCCAGCACAGAGGCGCCGCACACCCCCTATGCTTCACTGATGAAGTAATGGATCATGAATTCCCAGAAGGGTTTAAACTTGTAAACATTCAATCATACGATGGTACTACTGACCCCACGGTATGGATAGAGGATTTCTTCCTCCACATTCACATGGCCCGTGGGGATGATCTACACGCCATCAAGTACCTCCCATTAAAACTCAAAGGACCAGCTCGACATTGGCTAAATAGCTTGCCAGCAAACTCCATCGGAAGTTGGGAGAACCTGGCAAACGCATTCCTGGACAACTTCCAGGGAACTTATGTGCGACCACCGGATGCTTATTTAAGTCACATAACACAACAGCCCGGAGAGTCAGCCAGGAAATTTTGGACTTGGTTCCTAACCAAAAAGAACCAAATTGTGGACTGTCCGAATGCCGAAGCCCTAGCGGCCTTTAAACATAACATCCGAGACGAGTGGCTCGCCCGACATCTCGGCCAAGATAAGCCAAAGTCGATGGCAGCCCTCACGACACTCATGACCCGCTTCTGCGCGGGCGAGGATAGCTGGTTGGCCCGTAGCAACAACACAGCAAGCAACCCTGGCACATCGGAGGCCAGGGACAGCAACGACAAGCCACGTCGCAACAGATACAAGCGCCGCAAGGATTGCGGTAATGCCGAAGACACGACAGTCAATGCCGGATTCAGTGGCTCTAAATCCGGTCAGCAGAAAAAGCCGTTCAAAAGAAACAATCCGGGTCCGTCCAACTTGGACCGCATACTCGATTGCCCGTGTCAAATTCACTGCACCCCCGATAAGCTAGCCAACCACACCAACAGAGAATGCTGGGTGTTCAAACAAGCCAACAAGTTGAATGCTGAAAGCAAGGAAAAGGGGCTGCATAGCGACGACGAGGAGGAGCCCCGGCCGCCGAACACAGGAGGACAAAAGAAATTTCCTCCCCAAGTGAAAACGGTGAACATGATATACACAACCCATATCCCCAAGCGAGAACGAAAGCGCGCACTCAAGGCCGTCTACGCGATGGAGCCAGTCGCCCCAAAGTTCAACCCATGGTCTTCTTGTCCGATCACTTTTGATCGCAGGGACCACCCCACTACTATCCGTCATGGCGGTTCTGCCGCATTGGTCCTTGATCCTATCATTGACGGATTCCACCTCACTCGAGTCCTTATGGACGGTGGCAGCAGCCTGAACCTGCTTTATCAGGACACGGTGCGCAAAATGGGTATAGACCCCTCGAGGATAAAACCCACAAAAACCACCTTTAAAGGTGTCATACTAGGTGTAGAGGCCTGTTGCACGGGCTCAATCACACTGGAAGTGGTCTTCGAATCTCCGTATAATTTCCGAAGCGAAGAGTTAATCTTCGATTTTGTCCCCTTCCGCAATGGCTATCACGCACTGCTCGGACGAACCGCATTCGCTAGATTCAACGCGGTACCGCATTATGCATACCTCAAGCTCAAAATGCCAGGACCTCGCGGGGTTATAACAGTTAATGGAAACGCAGAACGCTTGCTCCGCATGGAGGAGCACACTGCGGCCCTTGCAGCAGAAGTGCAAAGCAGCCTTTTGAGGCAAACCGCCAATTCGGCGACAAGGTCCACATAAACATTCAAGCGAGCCCGGAATAACCTGCAACAGGATCACCAGGCGCATTCAGAGCTCTCCTAGCAATTCGGCCTCTATCCTAGTCCCAGTCAAATGACGAAATTTGCGCCGCGCGTACACAACTACGCACTAAAGATACCATGGGTATAGGCGGAGGCACAACTATGGCATGTCCCACAGTGCGGTTCAGCCGCCTCAGGACCAGTATATCTTTATCATTGTCTTCCTTTCAGGACCCTACTCTCTGGAGGCCCTCTCCGATAGCTAGATCATCGGACCCATCACGGGAGGGAAGCACCAAGGGAGAAAGAAGCTTTGACGTACAAGGGAATCCCTAGGTGGTCTCTCATAACGATCGTTATACCTGTTTTACATACCCGCATGCAACTCACCCTTGGATCGGACATGTCAGATAGTTCTATTTTTGCTTATTGTACTACTTATACATATACGCTTTGACGTATCCTCTAAATAACAATGCACAACGTCAGCTTATTATTACATTTCTTCATCTTCTTTTTTTCCTTGTTTGTTTATTCACGACAAGTTGCTCCCATACATTCTGGTACATTCAATACGCCAGGGGCTTCAGTGTACCCCATAACACGGCAAGAAAAGTCCGAACACTTTCGACAGTGCGGCACCCCGAACTTATAGCATTATATGCATCAGCTCCGAATCATGTCTTGGGTCAATAGTTGGCTTTGCCCGGTCCCATGTTTTGGTGCCTTACGTTCCGCTATATCGGCTAAGGTAGCACTGGGAGAACTACTGCGATTGTGTCCCGGTTCTTCCGGACGAGCACCTCAATAGAGAAAGCCGAAAACTGACTGTCATGATGCGGCGAGATCTGGTCGTTGTTCGAGAGGTCCCAAATCCCTAAAGATTTTATCCACTTCAGGCGAGGAGTCGGCCTTGTACGATTTAGGCGTTCATAGAGCCCCAAGTTCGGCCTTCCGAATACTAGGGGCTTCGCCAAAATTTAAAATTGTAGACTTCTATGGCTAAGTGAGAGTGATAAAGCTTTATAGTCCGATTGCCTGGTTCGTTGTGCTGAACACCTCCTTCGAAGGACCCGAAACTGGGATAAAGAGTGATCAGATTTATCCCGAACACCTCAATACTAGCTACATGGGGGCAGAAGTCGACGACTAGCCAACTCTCAGATTTTATAAACGGCCGCACAGAAGGTAATATTTTAAATCAACAAGCGTTATATAGCGCACATGAACTCATTTTCATATTACAGGATCACACGAGTACATTCATTCAAATATTACATCCTTAGAACATTCCTCCACCACAAGGAGGGCACCCTTCAGGATGCTGTCATAATACTTTTCGGGGCGACGATGCTCCTTGCCCTCCGGCGGCCCCTCCTTCACCAGCTTCTCGGCGTCCATCTTCGCCCAGTGCACTTTCGCTCGGGAAAAAGCCCTGCGCTCACCCTCAATGCAGACGGACCGCTTTATGACTTCAAGCCGTGGGCAGGCATTCACAAGCCGCCTCACCAGGCCGAAGTAGCTGCCAGGTAGGGGCTCGCCAGGCCACATCCGGACTATGAGGCCCTTCATGGCCTGTTCGGCCGCCTTGTGAAGCTCGACTAGTTGCTTCAACAGGTCGCTCAAGGGCATCGGATGTTCAGTCCCAGTATACTGAGACCAGAACAACTTCTCCGTTGAGCTCCCTTCCTCGGCCCGGTAAAATTCCGCGGCATCGGACACACTGCGGGGAAGATCTACGAACGCTCCTGGAGAGCTCCAAACTCGGGTAAGTAAAAGGAAAGTTTCCTTCACATGCTTGCTTTGCATAATGAATTCCTTACCCGCCGCTATCTTCTGTACCGCCTGAAGCTCCTGGAGGGCCTTGTGGGCTTCGGCCTTGGGATTTTTTGCATTCTCAAGGGCCTTCGCAAGCTCAGACCCTTGCGTCTTAGAGTCACGCTCCAAGGACTCATATTTTTTGATGAAATCCTGGAGCTCTTGCTGCACCTCGCCGACTCGAGCCTCTTGCTTCTCGCGCTTGGTGCGCTCCTTGGCCGCTTTGTCTTCAGCCTCGGACATCGCCTTCTTCAGGGCCGCCACTTCAGTCGTGGCCCCTAGCAAAACCCATGATGATCCTGTGACTTAACAACCACATTCTTTTTTTATTCCTTATCAATATACAGACGGGGTATTACTTACCTTTGTTCTCTTCGAGCTGCCTCTTGGTAAGGCAGAGCTCTTCTTCGGACCGCTCAAGGTCCCGCTTCAGTGCGGAGACCTCCGCAGTGCGAGTGGTAGCGGCCAGCAGCGAAGCCTGCTTATTCACATAAGACATATTCTGATTAGACTCCTGCAATTATTATTTGATCCTCTGTTCGGCCTTTCTTTGCGAACGCCAAACAGAGCATCAGGCGCTACTGTCTATGCTATAACATTTTCTTATAAATTGATTACTTACCTCAAAGCCTATTAGGAGGCTGGCACAGGCTTCAGTCAGTCCGATTTTAGCGGACTGAACCTTCTCTACCACCGCACTCATGACAGTGCGGTGCTCTTCGTTAATGGAAGCGCCGCGAAGCGCTTCCAGCAAGTTGTCCGACGCCTCTGGATGGACAGAAGCCATCATCACAGACGGCTCGCCCCCCTTAGTGAGGGGTCGCCTGATAGAGTCCGGAAACACTGGAGGTTTCGGTGCAGTATTCGACCGGGGGCCGGACTTGCTGCCCCCGTCATTAGGGCCCATGGTAGCCTTGCCTCCCATGCGCCTTGGGGCGCCCCCAGAACTACCTCCCCTAGGTTTGGTGCCCTTCGGGACAACACCTCGGCGTTGTCCGTAGGACAGGGAGAGGAGGCGGTCGCGAGCGAATCACTGTTCATCTTCGACAGGCCTAGAGACCCATCCAAAGAGGACACATCGAGATGGTCCTTGGGTGGGCCGCATGATCATGTTCGGCATGATAAGGAACAATAAAACAAAATATACCAGAACTGTTATGGTATCCGGATACTTACAACTTCGCCAGGGGCTTGTCCCTGGGCAACCACTCTTCGTCATTGAACGCGGCCGTGGTGGAGTGGTCCGGAAGGAGGGTTCTTCCCTTCTTGGACCCTTCGGCCTCCCCGGATGGGGCGGTCTTTCTTTTCTTATCTCCCCCGGCTGGATGGGGAGAATTTTCCTCTTCCTCCTCCTCGTCTTCGTGGGAGGAGGGAGTCTCGGTGTTATCAGACGATGAGTCCGATACAGCCTTGCGCCGGAGACCTTTCCTGGTCCCCGCGGCCTTCTTCTTGGCCTTCCTCTCCGGCACCTCAGAGGGCGCCGGATCCAGCATCTCCGTCAGGAGAGTATTTGCTAGATCTTCGGGCAGTGGGGCTGGACAATCGATCTGCTCCGCTGTCGCGACCCATTCCTGTCAAATAATGTGGAGGCTCAGATCCCTCACATAATCATACTAGGGAAAGAAACGGATTATGAGATATAAGGAGCGCTTACTGGATTAGTAGGGCGCTTAGCGCTGAGTCCACGGTCCTCTATAAGAGGAGGAGGTACCTCGATAGACTTGAACAGCACCCTCCAGATGTCCTGGTTTGTCGTGTTGAAGAGCTCTCGTAGCGTCTGGTGCCTTGCCGAGTCGAACTCCCACATATTGAATGCCCATCTTTGACACGGGAGGATCCGGCGGAAGAGCATGACCTGAACCACGTTGACAAGCTTGATTTTCTTGCTTATCATATTTTTAACACAGTTCTGGAGTCCGGTCAGCTCCACTGACGAACCCCAAGATAGGCCCTTCTCTTTCCAGGAGGTGAGCCACATGGGGATGCCGGATCAGAATTCGGGGGCCGCCACCCAGTTGGTGGTGCGCGGTTCTGTGATGTAGAACCACCCCGATTGCCACGCCTTTACGGTCTCCACATAGGACCCTTCGAGCCAGGTGACGTTGGGCATTTTGCCCACCATGGCTCCTCTGCACTCCGCTTGCTGGCCGACCACCACCTTCGGTTTAACATTGAAGGTCTTCGGCCACAGGCCGCAGTGGGGCCTGATGCGGAGGAAAGCCTTGCACACGATGATAAATGCCGAGATGTTGAGGATGAAATTGGGGGCCAGATCATGGAAGTCCAGCCCGTAGTAGAACATGAGCCCGCGAACAAATGGGTGGAGGGGAAATCCCACCCCACGGACAAAATGGGTAAGGAATACTGTGACTCCCCCGATTTGAACGTACACTAATCATACACGCAAACGTGTACGATCAAGATCAGGGACTCACGGGAAGATATCACAACACAACTCTACAAATAAAAAAATAAGTCATACAAGAATCATATTACAAGCCAAGGGCCTCGAAGGCTCGAATACAAGAGCTCGATCATAGACGAGTCAGCAGAAGCAACAATATCTAAGTACAGACATAAGTTAAACAAGTTTGCCTTAAGAAGGCTAGCACAAACTGAGATACATATCAAAAGAGGCGCAGGCCTCCTGCCTGGGATCCTCCTAAACTACTCCTGGTCGCCGTCAGCGGGCTGCACGTAGTAGTAGGCACCTCCCGAGTAGTAGTAGTCGTCATCAACGGTGGCGTCTGGCTCCTGGACTCCAGCATCTGGTTGCGACAACCAGAAAGAAAGGAAAGGGGGAAAAAGGGGGAGAAAGCAACCGTGAGTACTCATCCAAAGTACTCGCAAGCAAGGAGCTACACTACATATGCATGGGTATCAAATGGAATAAGGGTATCATATGTGGACTGAACTGCAGAATGCCAGAATAAGAGGGGGATAACTAATCTTGTCGAAGACTACGCTTCTGGCCACCTCCATCTTGCAGCATGTAGGAGAGAGTAGATGGCAAGTTCACCAAGTAGCATCAAGTAGCATCGTATAGCATAATCCTAACCGATGATCCTCCCCTCGTCGCCCTGTGAGAGAGCGATCACCGGTTGTATCTGGCACTTGGAAGGGTGTGTTTTATTAAGTATCCGGTTCTAGTTGTCATAAGATCAAGGTACAACTCCAAGTCGTCCTGTTACCGAAGATCACAGCTATTCGAATAGATTAACTTCCCTGCAGGGGTGCACCACATAACCCAACACGCTCGATCCCATTTGGCCGGACACACTTTCCTGGGTCATGCCCGGCCTCGAAAGATCAACACGTCGCAGCCCTACCTAGGCACAACAGAGAGGTCAGCACGCTGGTCTAAATCCTATGGCGCAGGGGTCTGGGCCCATCGCCCATTACACACCTGCACGTTGCGTACGCGGCCAGAAGCAGAACTAGCCCCCTTAATACAACAGCAGGCTTACGGTCCAATCCGGCGTGCGCCACTCAGTCGCTGACGTCATGAAGGCTTCGACTGATACCACGACGTCGAGTGCCCATAACTGTCCCCGCGTAGATAGTTAGTGCGTATAGGCCAATAGCCAGACTCAGATCAAATACCAAGATCTCGTTAAATGTGTTAAGTATCCGCGAACACCGACCAGGGCCAGGCCCACCTCTCTCCTAGGTGGTCTCAACCTGCCCTGTCGCTCCACCACAAAGTAACAGTCGGGGGCCATCGGGAACCCAGGCCCACCTCTACCGGGATGGAGCCACCTGCCCCTTCAGCCCCCAACTCCGAACAGTACCACAGGTAATGTAACTGTGCAAAGTATATAGTATTTGCCCGTGATCACCTCCCGAAGTGATCACGGCCCAGTAGTATAGTATGGCAGACAGACAAGAGTGTAGGGCCACTAATGGAACACTAGCATCCTATACTAAGCAGTAGGATAGCAGGTAATGGTAACAACAGTAGTAGCAAGGACAGGCTATGCATCAGGATAGGAATAACGGAAAGCAGTAACATGCTACACTACTCTAATGCAAGCAGTATAGAGAAGAGTAGGCGATATCTGGTGATCAAAGGGGGGCTTGCCTGGTTGCTCTGGCAAGAGAGAGTGGTCGTCAACAGCGTAGTCGATCGGGGCACCAGCAGCGGCGTCAGCCTCGTAGTCTACCGAAGAGAAGCGGGGGAAGAAACAATGAATATAATGCAAACAGATGCATAGCAATGCATGACAAGACAAGTAGCGGTACTAGGGGTGCCCTAACGTGGTACGAGGTGATACCGGTGAATGGGGGGAAACATCCGGGAAAATATCCCCGGTGTTTCGCGTTTTCGGACAGATGAATCAGAGGGGGAAAGTTGCATGTTCGCTATGCTAGGGATGTGTGGCGGACGAACGGGCTGCGTATCCGGATTCGTCTCGTCGTTCTGAGCAACTTTCATGTACAAAGTATTTTCATCCGAACTACGGATTATTTTATATTAATTTATAAAGATTTAATAATTATTGGAATTATCTTATTAATTTAATTAGAAAAGGCTATTATGATGTCAGCATCATGTCATCATGAAGTCAGCAGGGTCAAAGGTGGACTAGGTCAAATTGACATGTGGGTCCCATTCGTCATAGGCTCACACTAACTAATCAGTGTTAATTAGCTTGATTACTAGATTAGGTTAACCCATTTATTTAGTTTAGTTAAACAGGATTAATTAACTTAATCAAAATAGTTAATTAAATAAATAATTAACTAAATTTATTTCTATTATTTTTTTAATTCTTTTAATTCTATTTTTTATTTAAAAAACGTTCTGGGGCGCGGGGCCCAGCTGTCATAGGTCCCTGTGGCCTTTAGCGGGTCTGGCGGGCGTGGCCCGAACGGGCGCTGGTCAATGGGGGAGCACCCGGTTGGGCAATGCAGTCGGCCGAAAGCGGGCTGGGACGGCGGCCTGCGAGGAGGCCGCGGGCGAGCGACGCGAGGGGGAGTGAGACGAGCGGGTGAACGCAGGGGGGAATGGCTGGGCGCGGGCAGCACGCAGGCGGGCGAGGCTATGGGCGGCGGCGACAGAAACAGCAGCAGTACAGGCGGGCACGCGGCGCCGGCAGCGAGCGGCGAGCGGAGCGCGGACGCAGGGGCGGCAGGGTCGCGTGGAGGAGTGGACGGGCGCGGTGAGTAGCAACGCTGAGCAGCCGAAGGAGGAGAAGGCAAGCCGGCTCGGTGGGGCAGTGGTGAGCGCGCGCTGAGGAGGCAACGGTAGCGGGGGAACACAGCGGGCGCATGACGAGCACGCACGGGTCAAGCGGGGGTAGAGAGAAGGAGGAGGAGGCCGGGGCCTCACCGGCGATGGAGGGAAGCGAGGGCGGCGAGGTTCGTTGACGGCCGTTGAGGAGGAAGACGAGGACGGTCCGGCAAGGGAGGGGCGGTGGAGCGGCGCCGACGTTGTGGCCGAGCACAGCGGCGACGGGTGGCGCGGGATTGAGCCCCTCCCCGATCCAGAACCAGCCGAGTGGGAGGGGTCCGGGGAGGAGGACGAGTCGTCGGGCGAGGGGGTTCTCCGGCGAGGTGGGTCGCGGGGCGCCGTCGTCGGGGATCAGTGGTGGGGTCGGCGGTGGCGGTCGACGCGGGCGCCGGGGTCGAGGGGGAAGCGCCCCCGATCCAGAACAAGGGGAGAGAGTGGGGATTGTGGGATGGGGGCGACGGGATCGGGGTCGAGCCCGATCCAGATCGTGGGGGCGGTGGGGAGAAGTGGGAGTGGTGCTAGGGTTGACTGGGAGGGGAGTCGGGTTAAGGAGCCATGGGGGGTGGGCCGGCTTGGCCGGGACTTGGCCCAGTTGGGTCGGGGGCTGCTGGGCCGGAGCCCTGGGGGGGTTCTTTCCTCTTTTTTTGTGTGTTAGTTCTGTTCTTGTTTTGATTCTTTTTCTTATTTTCTTTTCTGTTTTATTTCTAGTTTCTTTTAATTTTTAGTTTTTACAAAAATCACCACCAGTACCTAATTTAGTATTTATAAACAAACTGCTGTCACATCAATTCTTAACCCACAATAAAATATTTTTAATATTTTTAAAAAAAATCCAAAAGGTATTTGTTCAATTGTTTTCACTACGGTTTTAATTAGTTTAGAGCCCTTAAACAATTTATCAAGGTTTGGTTTCTCCATCGCATTTACACATGATTTATCTGACCCACCTTGAACATTTTGGTTTCATGATTTGAAAACTTTTGTTGTTTGCCTATATTTTAAATTTGAATTTGAATCATTTTGAACTAGAGTGATTTTATCAGCAGCAACCGAGGTGACGTGGCATCATTAGAAAAGGTTTACTGTAGCTTAATTATCCGGGCGTCACAAATACAACCCTTTCGTGGGGCTCGGGGGTTGGAACGATCTACCCCGCACCTGGTAGCCGGTGCACGATATCTGCAGCCAGGTATCCGGCTTCCCGGAGCTTCGTGATGTTCTCCTCCGTAACGAAGGAGGCCATCCACTTGCCTCCCGCTCCAGACATGTTCAGAGTGGTTTGGTGGAGAGAATGCGAACTTGGGCGCTGGAGCTCGAGTACGCGAGAATGGATGGGCAGGAGAGAAGAAGGCGTGGGTAAAAAGGTGGAACCCTTATCCCTTCGTAAGGGTGGAAGGAACTATGCGCCTCCCTACCTACCCAGTAAATTCGCTTATTCCCCAAGCGCCGTGATTAATGGCGCGGTTGGGTTACCCAGACCCGTATTGATAAGAATCCCGTGATAAGGGGACACGATCTCTGCTTCGACAAGACGTGCCAAGAAAACCGCCTCGCAATACGTGCAGTAGTTGGTTGAGCGTGATGTCATGTTATGAAAAGTTGTCGGCAGATTAGATTTGTGGAAATATTATACTCTCTACGGTGGTATGTGGAATTTGTTTTGCAGAGCCGGACACTATCCTTGTGTTCAAAATCTTCTATGGAGTATTCGGAGGAGGAACCCGCCTTGCAATGCCGAAGACAACCTGCGCGCCGGACTCATCGTCATTGAAGCCTGGTTCAGGGGCTACTAAGGGAGTCCTGGATTAGGGGTCCTCGGACAGCCGGACTATATACTTTGGCCGGACTGTTGGACTATGAAGATACAAGATTGAAGACTTCATCCCGTGTTCGAATGGGACTCTCCATTGCGTGGAAGGCAAGCTTGGCGATTCAGATATGTAGATCTCCTCCCTTGTAACCGACTCTGTGTAACCCTAGCCCCTCCGGTGTCTATATTAACCGGAGGGTTTAGTCCGTAGGACAACAACAATCATACCATAGGCTAGCTTCTAGGGTTTAGCCTCTTCGATCTCGTGTTAGATCAACTCTTGTAATACTCATATCATCAAGATCAATCAAGCAGGAAGTAGGGTATTACCTCCATCGAGAGGGCCCGAACCTGGGTAAACATTATGTCCCCTACCTACTGTTACCATCCGCCTTAGACGCACAGTTCGGGACCCCCTACCCGAGATCCGCCGGTTTTGACACCGAGAGGTGGCACTTTCTCACTTGGGCCTTTTTTGGCCGAAGTTGCCTTCCATCTCTTGGCGTTTTTAGGCCCGTTGATATTTAAATTAAATATGAAATGTTATAAATACTTATAGACCATTTGATATATGTTTTAACATCTCTAGAAACCTTTTCCACCTATATATAATTTATCGGTAATACCCGGTATTACCCGATACTCACTGAAACCCTTCGAGTGACCCTGAAACACTTCTGGTTCCTCTTGGAACTATTCTGAATATTCATGAAATAATTCCACAAACATATTCTCATGAATCTCGTCCTACTACAACTCAGCAGATCATGACTTCCTTAAGCTGGTGACCCCATAGGTTCGGTAACTCACAAACATGGACGAAACCGTTCGTTCAATGACCGACAACGGGACTGTGGACATCCATATTGGTTCCTGTGAGTACACGAATGATACTTGAGTGAACCCTTAGTTATCATGTGATGTTCCCTTTGCTTACCGATACTTCACAAAACCTAGGATGCATCGATATCCTTCTGAGTCATCACCATGCTCACTTACCTAAATCATGGTTACCGGTTTTGTTCTTGTTTCTCGTTATTGTATTCCGGCATCCCCGTGACAAAGTGCACATGTCTGGCCAGATGATGTTTGATGCCATCACACTGAGAGGGCCCTAAGAATATATCTCCGTCGCTGAAGGAGAAAATCCCACTCTCAAGCTATCCAGTCACTTGTCAAACTTTCCGATGAAAGTATAAGTTGTCATTATGATCACCGTGTTACATGTGATGTTTGAGCAACAACAAAGCCCATTGTATGGTAAGAAGTGACCTTGATACTCTCATGGTCTAAGGAGCAATATCACATGTTAACACTTCATGTTATTACAATTGAATACAGACGATATTAATCCAATTCACAAAAAACAAGTTTGGGTCATTTCAATATGATCGTTCTTCCAACATCATAGTCTTGATGTCTACTACACAACCTTCTTCTTGTAGACGTTGTTGGGCCTCCAAGTGCAGAGGTTTGTAGGATAGTAGCAAATTTCCCTCAAGTGGATGACCTAAGGTTTATCAATCCGTAGGAGGCATAGGATGAAGATGGTCTCTCTCAAGCAACCCTGCAACCAAATAACAAAGAGTCTCTTGTGTCCCCAACACACCCAATACAATGGTAAATTGTATAGGTGCACTAGTTTGGTGAAGAGATGGTGAAACAAGTGGTATATGGATAGTAGATAAAGGTATTTGTAATCTGAAATAATAAAAACAGCAAGGTAGCAAGTGATAAAAGTGAGCGTAAACGGTATTGCGATGCGTGGAAATAAGGCCTAGGGTTCATACTTTCACTAGTGCAAGTCCTCTCAACAATAATATCATAATTGGATCACATAACTATCCTTCAACATGCAACAAAGAGTCACTCCAAAGTCACTAATAGTGGAGAACGAACAAAGAGATTATGGTAGGGTACGAAACCACCTCAAAGTTATTCTTTCCAATCAATCCGTTGGGCTATTCCTATAGGTGTCACAAACAGCCCTAGAGTTCGTACTAGAATAACACCTTAAGATACAAATCAACCAAAACCCTAATGTCACCTAGATACTCCATTGTCACCTCAAGTATCCGTGGGTATGATTATACGATATGCATCACGCAATCTTAGATTCATCTATTCAACCAACACATAGAACCTCAAAGAGTGCCCCAAAGTTTCTACCGAAGAATCACGACGAGAACGTGTGCCAACCCCTATGCATAGGTTCCCAATGTCACGAAACCCGCAAGTTGATCACCAAGACATACATCAAGTGTTCTCAAATCTTTAAAGACTCAATCCAATAAGATAACTTCAAAGGGGAAACTCAATTCATTACAAGAGAGAAGAGGGGGAGGAGAAACAAAGGATCCAACTATAATAGCAAAGCTCGCGATACATCAAGATCATATCGTCTCAAGAACACGAGAAAGAGAGATCAAACACATAGCTACTGGTACATACCCTCAGCCCCGAGGGTGAACTACTCCCTCCTCGTCATGGAGAGCGCCGGGATGATGAAGATGGCCACCGGTGAGGGTTCCCCCCTCCGGTATGGTGCCCGAACAGGGTCCCGATTGACTTTTGGTGGCTACAGAGGCTTACGGCGGCGGAACTCCCGATCCAATCTCTGTTCTGGAAGTTCTACGATACGACGATATATATGGGTGCAGGAAGTACGTCGGAGGAGCCACGGGGGCCCCACGAGGTAGGGGGCGCGCCCTAGGGGGGTGGGCGCCCCCCACCCTCGTGGGCAGCCCGTGTCTCCCCTGACGTGCACCCCAAGTTCCCTGGGTTGCTTTCCTTCCAAAAATAACTTCTCTAGTTGATTTCGTTCCATTTCGACTTCGTTTGATATTCCTTTTCTTCGAAACACTGAAATAGGCATAAAACAGCAAATCTGGGTTGGGCCTCCGGTTAATAGGTTAGTCCCAAAAATAATATAAAAGTGGATATTAAAGCCCAATATTGCCCAAAATAGTAGATAATATAGCATGGAGCAATCAAAAATTATAGATACGTTGGAGACGTATCAAGCATCCCCAAGCTTAATTCCTGCTCGTCCTCGAGTAGGTAAATGGTAAAAAAGATAATTTTTGATGCGGAGTGCTACTTGGCATAATTTCCATGCAAATCTTCTTAATTGTGATATGAATATTCAGACCAGAAAGATTCAAGACAAAAGTTTATATTGACATAAAAATAATAATACTTCAAGCATACTAACAAAGCAATTATGTCTTTTCAAAATAACATGGCCAAAGAAAGTTATCCCTACAAAATCATATAGTCTGGCTATGCTCTATCTTCACCACACAAAATATTTAAATCATGCACAACCCCAATGACAAGCCAAGCAATTGTTTCATACTCTAACTTCTTCAAAACTTTTTCAATCTTCACGCAATACATGAGCGTGAGCCATGGATATAGCACTATAGGTGGAATAGAATGGTGGTTGTGGAGAAGACAAAAAGAGGGGAAGATAGTCTCACATCAACTAGGCGTATCAACGGGCTATGGAGATGCCCATCAATAGATATCAATGTGAGTGAGTATGGATTTCCATGCAATGGATGCACTAGAGCTATAAGTATATGAAAGCTCAAAAAAGAAACTAAATGGGTGTGCATCCAACTTGCTTGCTCATGAAGACCTAGGGCAATTTTGAGGAAGCCCATCATTGGAATATACAAGCCAAGTTCTATAATGAAAGATTCCCACTAGTATATGAAAGTGATAACATGAGAGACTCTCTACTATGAAGATCATGGTGCTACTTTGAAGCACAAGTGTGGTAAAAGGATAGTAACATTGTCCCTTCTCTCTTTTTCTCTCATTTTTTTATTTTTTTTATTTGGGCCTTTTCTCTTTTTTATATGGCCTTTTTTATTTGGGCTTCTTTGGCCTCTTTTATTTATTTATTTTTCGTCTGGAGTATCATCCCGACTTGTGGGGGAATCATAGTCTCCATCATTCTTTCCTCACTGGGACAATGCTCTAATAATGATGATCATCACACTTTTATTTTTCTTACAACTCAACAATTACAACTCGATACTTAGAACAAGATATGACTATATGAATGCCTCCGGCGGTGTACCGGGATATGCAATAAATCAAGAGTGACATGTATGAAAGAATTATGAATGGTGGCTTTGCCACAAATACGATGTCAACTACATGATCATGCTAGCAATATGACAATGATGGAGTGTGTCATAATAAACGGAACGGTGGAAAGTTGCATGGCAATATATCTTGGAAGGGCTATGGAAATGCCATAAGAGGTAGGTATGGTGGCTGTTTTGAGGAAGGTATATGGTGGGTGTATGATACCGGCGAAAGGTGCGTGGTATTAGAGAGGCTAGCAAAGGTGGAAGGGTGAGAGTGCGTATAATCCATGGACTCAACATTAGTCATAAAGAACTCACATACTTATTGCAAAAATCTAGAAGTTATCAAAGCAAAGTATTACGCGCATACTCCTAGGGGGATAGATTGGTAGGAAAAGACCATCGCTCATCCCCGACCGCCACTCATAAGGAGGACAATAAATAAATAAATCATGCTCCGACTTCATCACATAACGGTTCACCATACGTGCATGCTACGGGAATCACAAACTTCAACACAAGTATTTCTCAAATTCACAACTACTCAACTAGAATGACTCTAATATCACCATCTCCATATCTCAAAACAATCATCAAGCATCAAACTTCTCTTAGTATTCAACATACTCATAAGAGAATTTTATTATTCTTGGATACCTAGCATATTAGGATTTTAAGCAAATTACCATGATATTTAAGACTCTCAAAATAATATAAGTGAAGCATGAGAGTTTATCTATTTCTTCAAAATAAAACTACCACCATGCTCTAAAAGATATAAGTGAAGCACTAGAGCAAATGACAAACTACTCCGAAAGATTTAAGTGAAGATCGATGAGTAGTCGAATAATTATGAAACTATATGAAGACTCTCTAACATTTAAGAATTCCATATCTTGGTATTTTATTCAAACATCAAGCAAAACTAAAGAAAATGAAATGACGCTCCAAGCAAAACACATATCATGTGGCGAATAAAAATATAGCTCCAAGTAAAGTTACCGATGAACGAAGACGGAAGAGGGGATGCCTTCCGGGGCATCCCCAAGCTTAGGCTCTTGGCTATCCTTGAATATTACCTTGGGGTGACTTGGGCATCCCCAAGCTTAGGCTCTTGCCACTCCTTATTCCATAGTCCATCGAATCGTTACCCAAAACTTGAAAACTTCACAACACAAAACTTAACAGAAAACTCGTAAGCTCCATTAGTATAAGAAAATAAATCACCACTTCAAGGTACTGTAATTAAATCATTCTTTATTTATATTGGTGTTAAACCTACTTTATTCCAACTTCTCTATGGTTTATAAACTATTTTACTAGCCATAGATTCATCAAAATAAGCAAACAACACACGAAAAACAGAATCTGTCAAAAACAGAACAGTCTGTAGTAATCTGAATCAAACGTATACTTATGGAACTCATAAAATTCTCAAATAAATTTCTGGACCTGAGGAATTTATCTATTAATCATCTTCAAAAATAATTAACTAAATATCACTCTCCAAATAAATATGACAGCAATTCTCGTGAGTGCTAAAGTTTCTGTTTTTTACAGCATGATCAACAAGACTTTCCCCAAGTCTTCCCAAAGGTTCTACTTGGCACAAACACTAATTAAACACATAAAACCACATCTAAACAGAGGCTATATGAATTATTTATTACTAAACAGTAGAAAAAAGCAAGGAACAAAAATAAAATTGGGTTGCCTCCCAACAAGCGCTATCGTTTAACGCCACTAGCTAGGCATGATGATTTCAATGATGCTCACATAAAAGATAAGGATTGAAACATAAACAGAGCATCATGAAGAATATGACTAGCACATCTAAGTCTAACATACTTCCTATGCATAGGGATTTTGTGAGCAAACAACTTATGGGAACAATAATCAACTAGCATAGGAAGGTAAAACGAGCATAACTTAGAAACTTTAAGCACATAGAGAGGAAACTTGATATTATTGCAATTCCTACAAGCATATATTCCTCCCTCATAATAATTTTCAGTAGTATCATGAATGAATTCAACAATATAACCAGCACCTAAAGCATTCTTTTCATGATCTACAAGCATGGAAAATTTACTACTCTCCACATAAGCAAGATTCTTCTCATTCGGAATAGTGGGAGTATCATAAGAGACTCGAATACTATAAATTGTTTCCACATCAAAAGAGTAATGTTCAGAAAAGGGGTAACCATAATCATGACAAGTTTTATAAATATAATCCTCACTACTTGTTATAGAATATGTATCATCACAATAATTATCATAAGTAGGAGGCATGTTATTATCATTATAAATTTGCATATCAAAACTTGGGATACTAAAAATATCATCATTATTAAACATAGCATCCCCAAGCTTGGGACAAACATTAATTGCAGAAAATATATTCTCAAATATTTCATCCTCATCAAACATAGCTTCCCCAAGCCTGGGCCTTTTCATATCATAAGCGTAATCACTCTCATCATTAATAGTATGGATAGCACCAATAGTATAGCAATTATCATATTCTTCCAAGCAAGTGCCAAAAAGATTTTCAAGATCATAAGAAGTATCATTATCTTCCATAATTATATTTTCATGAGGCACAATCGTAATAGGAGCAGCATTATTTGGGAGAGATATCTTTTTACCTCTCTTCCTTTTTCTTTTCTTCTTCTTCACCACATCATGTGTGGGTTCAATCCTCTTTTCAGAGCTCCTTATTAATGAGATTGGTTGAATAGGAGGCTCCTCCTCGTTACCTGATTCATCATAAGAAATAATAGGAGGACATTGGGAAGTCTCTTCCCTTTCATTAGTATTCTCTTCATCTTCTATTTGTTTTATTTTCTTTATGTAGTTGGCAATATAAGGATTTTCAATACAATTCACCGCACAATACATATAAATTTCCTCTAGATCAAAGCCAAGAAGTTTGTAACGGGAAAATTCTGGAAGATGATTAGTTAAACATTTCATTTCTTCATAACCCATAAGCAAACTGAGTTCATTATAATGTGCAAGGGAAATCAAGCCATCACAATTTTTGGACACGATACAATCATGAAACAATTTGCATCGGATAGCTAAATGACCACTTTCATTGCAAAGTCCACAAGTACGGCTAAGAAAAATTAAATTTTCAGCACAATCATCTAGCCTTTCTTGCAACAATTTAGTTTCTAAATACTTATGCCTCTTGCAATTTCTATCTTTCCTATTTGGTGTGTACTTGCAAACCCAATGTACTCCACAAAAATTGACATGTTTATAGGAGACATTTTCATCATAACTAGTGCAATCATCATTAGTATGATGGATATTCAAAGAATTCGTACCAACAACATTGCAATCATGCTCATCATTCAAATATTTAGTGCCAAACATTTTATAGATTTCTTTTCTAGCACTTGAGCACAATTTTCCTTTGCATCATACTCACGAAAGATATTAAAAAGGTGAAGCGTATGCGACAAACTCAATTCCATTTTTTGTAGTTTTCTTTTATAAACTAAACTAGTGATAAAAAAATAAACTAAAAGACTTGATTGCAAGATCTAAAGATATACCTTCAAGCACTCACCTCCCCGGCAACGGCGCCAGAAAAGATCTTGATGTCTACTACACAACCTTCTTCTTGTAGACGTTGTTGGGCCTCCAAGTGCAGAGGTTTTTAGGACAGTAGCAAATTTCCCTCAAATGGATGACCTAAGGTTTATCAATCCGTAGGAGGCGTAGGATGAAGATGGTCTCTCTCAAGCAACCCTTCAACCAAATAAGAAAGAGTCTCTTGTGTCCCCAACACACCCAATACAATGGTAAATTGTATAGGTGCACTAGTTCGGCGAAGAGATGGTGAAACAAGTGGTATATGGATAGTAGATAAAGGTATTTGTAATCTGAAATAATAAAAACAGCAAGGTAGCAAGTGATAAAAGTGAGCGTAAACGGTATTGCGATGCGTGGAAATAAGGCCTAGGGTTCATACTTTCACTAGTGCAAGTCCTCTCAACAATAATATCATAATTGGATCACATAACTATCCTTCAACATGCAACAAAGAGTCACTCCAAAGTCACTAATAGTGGAGAACGAACGAAGAGATTATGGTAGGGTACGAAACCACCTCAAAGTTATTCTTTCCAATCAATCCGTTGGGCTATTCCTATAGGTGTCACAAACAGCCCTAGAGTTCGTACTAGAATAACACCTTAAGATACAAATCAACCAAAACCCTAATGTCACCTAGATACTCCATTGTCACCTCAAGTATCCGTGGGTATGATTATACGATATGCATCACACAATCTCAGATTCATCTATTCAACCAACACATAGAACCTCAAAGAGTGCCCCAAAGTTTCTACTGGAGAATCACGACGAGAACGTGTGCCAACCCCTATGCATAGGTTCCCAATGTCACGAAACCCGCAAGTTGATCACCAAGACATACATCAAGTGTTCTCAAATCTTTAAAGACTCAATCCAATAAGATAACTTTAAAGGGGAAACTCAATTCATTACAAGAGAGAAGAGGGGGAGGAGAAACTTAGGATCCAACTATAATAGCAAAGCTCGCGATACATCAAGATCGCATCATCTCAAGAACACGAGAAAGAGAGATCAAACACATAGCTACTGGTACATACCCTCAGCCCCGAGGGTGAACTACTCCCTCCTCTTCATGGAGAGCATCGGGATGATGAAGATGGCCACCGGTGAGGGTTGCCCCCTCCGGCAGGGTGCTGGAACAGGGTCCCGATTGACTTTTGGTGGCTATAGAGGCTTGCGGCAGCGGAACTCCCGATCCAATCTCTGTTCTGGAAGTTTTACGATATGACGATATATATGGGTACAGGAAGTACGTCGGAGGAGCCACGGGGGCCCCACGAGGTAGGGGGGCGCGCCCTAGGGGGGTGGGCACGCCCCCACCCTCGTGGGCAGCCCGTGTCTCCCCTGACGTGCACCCCAAGTTCCCTGGGTTGCTTTCCTTCCAAAAATAACTTCTCCAGTTGATTTCGTTCTGTTTCGACTTCGTTTGATATTCCTTTTCTTCGAAACACTAAAATAGGCATAAAACAGCAAATCTGGGCTGGGCCTCCGGTTAATAGGTTAGTCCCGAAAATAATATAGAAGTGGATATTAAAGCCCAATATTGCCCAAAATAGTAGATAATATAGCATGGAGCAATCAAAAATTATAGATACGTTGGAGACGTATCAAGTCTCGATGTTGTTTTTGGACTATCATTACACTTAAAGATATCCTAAGGCCCGGAAAATGTTATCACCAACAAAACTTGAGCTAGTCCTAGAAGTGAGACCAGGAACCTTTTATTTAACCATTTATCATTCCACATGTGCATATGAGTTTTCCACTGGAACACATATTCTAGGGTCCTACCAATTATAGCACAGAATATAAACTCCATAATTATGAATATGGAAATATAATAATACAAATATTATTGTCTCTAGGGCATATTTCCAACAGTCTCCCACTTGCACCAGAGTCAATAATCTAGTTGCATGTTTTCTTAACACACAAGGCTATCCGGTGCTGCTCATGCTTTGCCAGTGGTAGAGCCTTCATCACCGGATTTGGCACTCTTCAAATCCCAATGTTATTTGTGTTGGTTACATTATGGTAACACTATATCTCAATATAGTCCATTCTATAGTAACACCATATCTCCATATAGTTCAACTACTATATCTCCATATAGTCAATATACACTTTGGAACTATCAATAAACTCTTATTGATCCAGATTTATACTCTTTAAAAGCTTCTAAAGTTCCAATCTATAATTATTCCATGAAGTTTTTTTTGCGTAACCTTTACAACAAACACTTGTGTAACTACTTACAACAATCTCTTCATTGTTGGGAAACGTTGCATGCAAAACAAAAAAATATTCTACGCATACGCAATGATCTATCCATTTAGATGCATAGCAACGAGGGGGAGAGTATGCGTACATACCCTCGTGGACCGTAAGCGGAAGCGTTTAAGAACGCGGTTGATGTAGTCGAACTTCTTCGCGCTCCAACCGATCAAGTACCGAACGTACGGCACCTCAGTGTTCTGCACACGTTCATCTCGGTGACGTCCTCCGCCTTCTTGATCCAGCAAGACGGCGAGGTAGTAGATGAGTTCCGGCAACACAACGGCATGGTGACAGTGATGGTGAAGTGATCTCTGTAGGGCTTTGCGTAAGCACAACAAATATATGACCGGGGTTGTAAACGATGGAGGGGGGCGCCACAAATGGCTAGGCAATTGTCTGTTGTGTGCTAGGCACCCCCTCCCACATATATATAGGTGGGAGGGAGGGAGGAGCAGCCAAAGGAGGTGCCCAAGTAGGAGGAATCCTACTTGGGGTCCCTCCCAAGCCACGCCCCCCTTTCCTTATTTGGAGTGCGGGGAAAGGAAAGGGAGGGTGGCGCCCCCTGTCGGTGTCAAAACCGGCGGATCTCGGGTAGGGGGTCCCGAACTGTGCGCCTAAGGTCGATGGTAACATGAGACAAGGGACACGATGTTTACCCAGGTTCGGCCCTCTCGATGGAGGTAATACCCTACTTCCTGCTTGATTGATCTTGATGATATGAGTATTACAAGAGTTGATATACCACAAGATCATAGAGGCTAAACCCTAGAAGCTAGCCTATGATTTTGATTGTTTGTATATCTATCGACCAGCCTGGCCCTGGTTTATATAATGCACCAGAGGCCTAGGATAACAAGAGTCCTAGCCAAATACGCCGATGCAGGAGGAGTCCTTGTCTTGACCACCAAGTCTTGTGGAATCTTCCTTGTATGCGGCAGCTGTCCGAACTGGCCCATGAGTATACGACCATGGGGGTCCTCAGCCCAATCTAACTGTCCGGGAGACAACATGGTGAGTACCCCCTAGTCCAGAACACCGTCAGTAGCCCCCTGAACCGGTCTTCAAGTTGGGTGTAACGCCCCGAGACCGATGTGCCAGGTGTCGTTCAGTTATTCGCGGTTGTTGCGTTGTCATTTGCTTGCGTGTCATGCATTGCATATCATGTCATCATGTGCATTTCATTTGCATACGTGTTCGTCTCATGCATCCGAGCTTTTTCCCCGTTGTCCGTTTTGCATTCCGGCGCTTCGTTCTCCTCCGGTGGTCATTTCTACCTTTCTTTCTTGTGTGGGGGTTAAACATTTCCGGATTGGACTGAGTCTTGCCAAGCGGCCTTGGTTTACTACCGGTAGACCGCCTGTCAAGTTTCGTACCATTTGGACTTCGTTTGATACTCCAACGGTTAACCGAGGGACCGAGAAGGCCTCGTGTGTGTTGCAGCCCAACACCTCTCCAATTTGGCCCAAAACCCACCTAAACCCTCTCCATCATCTAGAGCGTTCGATCACGATCGCGTGGCCGAAAACCGCACCTCATTTGGACTCCTAGCTCCCTCTACCTATAAAAGAGCACCCCTCCCCGAAATTTCGGATCAATTCGCGGATGAAACCCTAGAAACTTCCCACTCCGTCGCCGGACGTGTCCGCCCGCACCGGACACGTCCACCGGCCGCGTCATCCCGACGAATCAGGGAGCGCCACGTCAGCTCCACTGTCACCCAAGCCAACCACAGGGTGCCATGTGTCCTCCCGCGCCCGCTCCCTTCCGCCAGCAGCAGTGTGCCCCGCCGTTGTTCTGTGCCGCCTCCACCTCCACTTCCCTGCTCCTCCCGCCTGCGACCAACCTCGCCGCTGCTGCAGTCGCCGCCGCCGACCTCCAGGTCGTCCTGCCGCCTACCCTCCCCTCTTTCTCCGAGCTCTCTCTGCTCCCTAACCTCTATCTCTCTCTCTTCCATCACATGCCACCATGGATGTCGGCTCCGTCGAGCTATCGCCGCCCTAAGCTCGGCCTTGGGTCAGATCCGGCTGGGAAACAGGACCCCGCCAACCTCCCGTGGCCGGATCCGCCACTCCGTGTCCTTCTCCGCGCCTCCTCGCCGGCTAGTTCGCCGGAGTGCCCCGTGACCATGGCCTCGGTCGACCACCTGTGCGGGAGAGACAATGAGTGCCCGCGTGGGCCTCCTCCCCGCCTTGGCCTCCCAGGCCCAGCTCCAGCCAGGCCAGATCCGCGGCCTGCCTCTCTCCTCCACCGACCTACCTTCTCCTCTCCACGTCTGGGCCGAAGCCCATGGGTGAGCCGCCCCAGCGCCCACCTGTTTTTTTCCTGCTGTTGGGCTAGTCCATTTCGGCCCATGTCATGTTTTTTTCAGCGCCTGGGTTTTCCTATTTATCCAGAGATTGCCTGTTTTGCAGAAAAGTCCCCCTAGTTCATGCATTTAATAACTCACTAACCGTGCATCGGATTAAAATGTTTTATATATGAAACTTGCTCAGAATTTTGTGTAGATTAATAATATCCAACTTTCATCTATGTTTGAAATGTTAAAAATGTTGTTTGCATTAATTTGCTCCTATGCCATGTTAAAATGATTTAATTCATAACTAAATAACCGTAGCTCCGATTTAAATAAACTTTATATGTAAATGGGGTAGAATTTTGCCTAGTTTAACATGGTGGCATCATCTTGCTTGTTTAATAAATATAAAATATGGTTTAGGGCAGAACAGGACCAAACCTAATATATGCACATGGGGATTTAACGGAATTGTTGCTCGTTGTTTCCGGCCTCATTTAAACTTGACTAGATGGTATAGTTTTGTCATGCTTCACCTCTTGCCATGCTTAACAACATTTAATATTGCTGAGTACCTAACCGGGAGAGAACTAAATAATTGACGTGGTGTTTTGTCAATATGCATCCCGATGCATATTGAGCTCCACTTAATTTGTAGGATTGCTTGTGCTCTTTGCCATGCCATGCATACTTAAACCGGACATGCATCATACTTGATTGTGCATCATGCCATGATTATTGTTTACCATGATTGTTTGCTTCTTTCCGGTGTTGCTTCTTCGGGTTGGTCCCGTTAACGTCGAGTTTGTGAGGATCCGTTCGACTACGTCCGTTTGTCTTCTTCATGGACTCGTTCTTCTTCCTTGCGGGATCTCATGCAAGATGATCATATCCTCGAAATCACTACTATCTTTGCTATGCTAGTTTGCTCGCTCTTTGCTATGCCAATGCTACGATGCCTACCATTTGCTTGTCAGCCTCCCAATTGCCATGTCAAACCTCTAACCCACCGTGTCCTAGCAAACCGTTGATTGGCTATGTTACCGCTTTGCTCAGGCCCTCCTATAGCGTTGTTAGTTGCAGGTGAAGATTGGAGCTTGTTCCTTGTTGGAACATGGATATTTTGTTGGGATATCACAATATATCTTATTTAATTAATGCATCTATATACTTGGTAAAGGGTGGAAGGCTCGGCCTTATGCCTGGTGTTTTGTTCCACTCTTGCCGCCCTAGTTTCCGTCATATCGGTGTTATGTTTCCGGATTTTGCGTTCCTTACGCGGTTGGGCTATTATGGGAACCCCTTGACAGTTCGCCTTAAGTAAAGCTTTTCCAGCAATGCCCAACATTGGTTTTACCATTCGCCACCTAGCCTTTTTCCCTTGGGAGTCGTGCATCCTGAGGGTCATCTTATTTTAACCCCCCGGGCCAGTGCTTGTCTAAGTGTTGGTCTGAACTGAGTAGACTGCGGGGCCACCTCGGGGAAACTTGAGGGCTGGTTTTACTCGTAGGATGTCTCATCCGGTGTTGCCCTGAGAACGAGATATGTGCAGCTCCCATCAGGATGTCGGCACATCGGGCGGTGTTGCTGGTTTAGTTTTACCCTGTCGAAATGTCTTGTTGTACCGGGATACCGAGTCTGATCGGAAAGTCTCGGGTGGAGGTCTATTCCTTCGTTGACCGTGAGAGCTTGTGATGGGCTAAGTTGGGACACCCCTGCAGGGACTTGAACTTTCGAAAGCCGTGCCCATGGTTATGGGCAGATGGGAATTTGTTAACGTCCGGTTGTAGAAAACTGAAGTTGACCTTAATTAAAACGAATCAACAGCGTGTGTAACCGTGATGGTCTCTTTTCGGCGGAGTCCGGGAAGTGAACACGGTTGTTGGAGTTATGCTTGATGTAGGTCGTTATAGGATCACTTCTTGATCATACTCTTATCGACCGTGCTTTGCCTTCTCTTCTCGCTCTCTTTTGCGTATGTCAGCCACCATATATGCTAGTCGCTTGCTGCAGCTCCATCTCATACCTTTACCTTACCCATAAGCTTAAATAGTCTTGATCGCGAGGGTGCGAGATTGCTGAGTCCCTGTGGCTCACAGATACTTCCAAAACCAGTTTGCAGGTGCCGATGAGTCCGTGCAGATGACGCAACCAAGCTCAGGAGGAGCTCGATGAAGATCGTGTTCTTTAGGTTGTTTCATTCTAGTTGATCAGTAGTGGAGCCCAGTTGGGGTCGATCGGGGACCGTGTCGTATTTGGGGTTCTTCTTTTATTTTGGTTCCATAGTCGGACCTTGATTGTATTTGATTGATGTAATGCTTTATTCATGTAATTGTGTGAAGTGGCGATTGTAAGCCAACTATGTATCTTTTTCCCTTATGTATTACATGGGTTGTGTGAAGATTACCTCACTTGCGACATTGCTTTCAATGTGGTTATGCCTCTAAGTCGTGCTTCGACACGTGGGAGATATAGCCGCATCGAGGGCGTTACAAGTTGGTATCAGAGCCTTCCCCGACCTTAGGAGCCCCCACTGATTGATCGTTTGTAGCAGCCGAGTTGTGTCTAGAAAAATGTTTTGAGTCATTTAGGAATTATATATCGGAGAGTTTAGGAATTCTTTTTACTTCCCAGTCTCCTCATCGCTCTGGTAAGGCATCCTAACGTAGAGTTTTGACTCTTCTCTTCTCAAATTTCACTAAATTTTTTTTAGGATCACGCGGGTATCTGGGAATCGTTCCGATGGTTTTATGATGAGAACATTGTCTTGGTGCCTCCTGTCAGGGGTTTAGTGGAAGTGTCCCGGGGAGTTGAGCTCTGAGGTGTTGTCGTCATAATTTTATCGTTGCAATTCTGGAATACCTGAGTTTAGTACGCCGACATCGAAAATCTCTTTTATGCAGTTCGTTCGTGAGATAACCTCGACGCCACCCAGTACTGGGGCGGGAGTTCGGGAGTATCGCCATAACTTGTATAACGGATGCTTTTCGAAGGTTGAGGTAGATGATTTCTGAAGGTTTCTTGGTTATGTGTTGAAGGATGGATACAGCTGGATGTAGGATTTGCTAGTTTTGGGTGAGATATTATGCTTCCCCTGTATCCCCAACACCTGATTGCATAACCGGAAAATTTCGGGAGTTTCATAGGTGGAAATTCAAGTAGCTCTTAGGATATGTTTCCGACGGATGTATGATATGAAATTGGGGTTCGACGTCTAGTGGTCCGCCTATCCACGGTCGGTTTTACAATGGTCTCGTTGTGTCTTAAAGAGTCCTTGGCTATGCCGACTCGGGGACGCTTCGTATGTCATGTGCACTGCCTTGTACATGATGGTGCTGTACGATCGAGCCCGTGTAGGCCCCACCACGAAAACTTCGGACGAAATCTCTATCATATGTTTGTTCCGGTTTATTCTGCGAGCCAATCCTTTGTTTTGTTTTGAGTTGTGGTATTCGAGTTGCTTCGAAGTCAAATGTTGATTGCATCCCTTTCCTAAGCAGTGCTCTCATACCTCTATGTGAATACTAATCCTTCTCGATCATCGAGTCTGTCATGTCAATCCTTTTCAACCGGTGTGTTTCTCTTCAAGTGAATCTGATCATTTCAACATCCGCAAGATCAAGTATTAGTTCTTCTCAACGGCATTTGTTTCATCCGTCCCCAAGTTGCCTTTGTTTTTCTCGCCCTCCCTCCCTTGTTTTTCTTCAAGGACTCAGATTTCTTAATCGAGTATCCATCTTATTCATGTGAAGCCTCCCCACTCCTTTTCCGTCAATATTCTTACCTGGTGTTGCTCATGAAGATTCTAACGGAGCCTCAAGTTTATCATTCTTTGTTCTTTTATCTTCCCCGGTGTTCTCAATGCAATCTTTCGATGGTGATCACATCCTTTTCCTCGTTTCAAATGTGTTCTCATGCCGGTGCTCATCATATTCATTCATTTCTCGCTATTCAATTGTTCCAGAGTGCTCAAGATATCTCAGAAGGCTCGTCTTTTCATTCAAGATCAGTTCAACCTATTTTGAGGTTGTTATATCATTCAAGTCGTTTTATTTAACTGGTACAAATCTCTCTTCTAAGCAATCGTTCTATGGTGTATCTTTTGAGTGGGCCCTAACCCACAGGTCTTTTCCCAGGATCTTACCTGACTCCTCTTATTTTCCTGGAGCTATCCTCAAATTTCTTTTCGAAGTCTGACGTAAGAATGAGTTATCATCAGCCTAATGCCTTTCTCCAAGATCTTTCAAATTCTTTTCATCGGGGGCTCAATCTCTTCGCTTTTAATTATTTCGGAGTGCCTCAATAATTCATGGTGGTGTTTCTAGTCGTCATTCTCAGATTTGAAGACCGAAGTAGAGTTTCTCTTTAATCTTGCTCCATTCTCTTCAAGACTCATGGTGCTAGCTTGTTGCCATCCTCTCATAATTGTTTTCGATTGTGAAAATTCTTTTCACCCATCCGAAGCAATTCAAGAGTCTTCTCAGTTTGTTATCCGGAGTTCATCAATTCAGGGTTATTCATTCACAACTTTCAGTGATGGTTCTCCAAATCTTACCGGTGCATAATGCAAGTGATCTCTAATCAGTTCGTGATCTCTTTGTTCTCATGTATCAAATTCCCTCAAGTATCTTCATTTGTTCTTTAATTCCTTCTTCCCGGTGTTTCCTTACCTTTTCTTCAATCGTTTTCAATTCTTACGGTGGTTCATGCAAGAGTTCTCGTCATCCGCCATCATATCAACTCTTTCGTTATTTTCAATCCTACCGGTGGATCATTGAAGACCTTTCTCAAGTTTATGTTATATCTCTCTTAATCTTTCCTACGAGAATAAGTAATATGTCAAATCCGTTGATTGTCATCAATTTAATTGGTGAAGGATACGCATAATGTAATTCTTATTCTTGTCTCATCGAGTAAACTTAATTCCTTATTCCGGAGGTTCATCAAATTCTCGATTCAAGTTGTCCATCTTTCTTTCTGGAGCTCAAAGTTATTTCAATTATTTCTTCGCGAAGATCCATCTAATCATCGCAAGGCTTCACCTTGTGTTTTCAACTTCTCTTTCTTTTCGTTTGATCAGTCTTTTATTACTGGAGTTCTTCGAGAGTTTCTTCATGGTGGCTCATCAAGGATTTAATTCCTTCTCGAAGTTTTCTTCGACATTCTTTTCTAAGGAGTTCAAGCTTTCTTCATATTGATATCCGGAGTGCAATTCTTTCTTCCGTATCATTGGAGGTGGTATTATGTCATTCTTGATAATTTGAGTTCATGTTTCATGATTCACATCTTATTAAGAATGAGGTATTTTAAATCCTTCAATCTCGTCATTGGAGTTACCTTGGGTTATATTTCACCTAAAGCCTTCCCTAAGGATTGTTGCTATCTATGGTGCTTATAAATGATCCAAGTTCTTGATTTATTCTCCCGGTGCGATAGTTTCTCGTATCCTTCTTGATATCAAGCCAATTTATTGTTCCGTTAGTGGCAGAATTTCACCTCATAATTTTGAGATGTCTTCCATAAGCCCACTGCCAGCTTACTCTTTTCGTTGTTGGATTCCCAATTCGACCCTTCTCCTAAGGACGCCTTCTCAAGCTCTTTTGTGGCAGAAGTTGGCATTTTCTTCTCCATTCCCCTATCTCAATTATCTATCTTCTATTCTTTTGTTCCGGAGGCATTGTGATGTTGCCCTCTTCTACCCATCTTCTTGTTTTGTCATGATAGTATTCTTTTCTTTGCTTATCCATTCAACCGGAGTGTCATGTTTTCTTTCGAGCTCTCTCATCTTATCAAATTTTGCATCCCTTCTCAACCGGAGTGCTGTCCAAATTATATCAGTCTTATTCCTTCTCTATCTTGTCTTAACCGGAGTGGTTTCAATATATATCTTGGCCCTCAACCTCAAGGGTTTTTTTTCGCAATGTTCTTTGTCCCTCCTTTCTAACGGAGTGCTTTCGACTTTGTTCTCCTTCGTTGTATTCTTTTCTCAAATTTGTTCAACCTCTTCAAGGTTCGTGGTTTCACTCGTTTGTCAATGAAGAAACTTAGTTTTACCTCTTCTTTTTCTCTGCCGTTGTCCCTCTAGTGCCATTCTAGATCTCGGGACGAGATCCTCTCATAGTGGTGGAGTGTTGTAACGCCTCGAGACCGATGTGCCAGGTGTCGTTCAGTTATTCGCGGTTGTTGCGTTGTCATTTGCTTGCGTGTCATGCATTGCATATCATGTCATCATGTGCATTTCATTTGCATACGTGTTCGTCTCATGCATCCGAGGTTTTTCCCCGTTGTCCGTTTTGCATTCCGGCGCTTCGTTCTCCTCCGGTGGTCATTTCTACCTTTCTTTCTTGTGTGGGGGTTAAACATTTCCGGATTGGACCGAGTCTTGCCAAGCGGCCTTGGTTTACTACCGGTAGACCGCCTGTCAAGTTTCGTACCATTTGGACTTCGTTTGATACTCCGACGGTTAACCGAGGGACCGAGAAGGCCTCGTGTGTGTTGCAGCCCAACACCTCTCCAATTTGGCCCAAAACCCACCTAAACCCTCTCCATCATCTAGAGCGTTCGATCACGATCGTGTGGCCGAAAACCGCACCTCATTTGGACTCTCCTAGCTCCCTCTACCTATAAAAGAGCACCCCTCCCCGAAATTTCGGATCAATTCGCGGATGAAACCCTAGCAATTTCCCACTCCGTCGCCGGACGTGTCCGCCCGCACCGGACGCGTCCACCGGCCGCGTCATCCCGACGAATCAGGGAGCGCCACATCAGCTCCACTGTCGCCCGAGCCAACCACAGCGCGCCATGTGTCCTCCCGCGCCCGCTCCCTTCCGCCAGTAGCAGTGCGCCTCGCCGTCGTTCTGTGCTGCCTCTACCTCCGCTTCCCCGCTCCTCCCGCCTGCGACCGACCTCGCCGCTGCTGTAGTCGCCGCCGACGACCTCCAGGTCGTCCTGCCGCCTACCCTCCCCTCTTTCTCCGAGCTCTCTCTGCTCCCTAACCTCTCTCTCTCTCTCTCTTCCATCACATGCCGCCATTGATGTCGGCTCCGTCGAGCTATCGCCGCCCTAAGCTCGGCCTTGGGTCAGATCCAGCTGGGAAACAGGACCCCGCCAACCTCCCGTGGCCGGATCCGCCACTCCGTGTCCTTCTCCGCGCCTCCTCACCGGCTAGTTCGCCGGAGTGCCCCGTGACCATGGCCTCGGTCGACCACCTGTGCGGGAGAGACAACGAGCGCCCGCGTGGGCCTCCTCCCCGCCTTGGCCTCCCAGGCCCAGCTCCAGCCAGGCCAGATCCGCGGCCTGCCTCTCTCCTCCACCGACCTACCTTCTCCTCTCCACGTCTGGGCCGAAGCCCATGGGTGAGCCGCCCCAGCGCCCACCTGTTTTTTTCCTGCTGTTGGGCTAGTCCATTTCGGCCCATGTCATGTTTTTTTTCAGCGCCTGGGTTTTCCTATTTATCCAGAGATTGCCTGTTTTGCAGAAAAATCCCCCTAGTTCATGCATTTAATAACTCACTAACCGTGCATCGGATTAAAATGTTTTATATATGAAACTTGCTCAGAATTTTGTGTAGATTAATAATATCCAACTTTCATCTATGTTTGAAATGTTAAAAATGTTGTTTGCATTAATTTGCTCCTATGCCATGTTAAAATGATTTAATTCATAACTAAATAACCGTAGCTCCGATTTAAATAAACTTTATATGTAAATGGGGTAGAATTTTGACTAGTTTAACATGGTGGCATCATCTTGCTTGTTTAATAACTATAAAATATGGTTTAGGGCAGAACAGGACCAAACCTTATATATGCACATGGGGATTTAACGGAATTGTTGCTCGTTGTTTCCGGCCTCATTTAAACTTGACTAGATGGTATAGTTTTGTCATGCTTCACCTCTTGCCATGCTTAACAACATTTAATATTGCTGAGTACCTAACCGGGAGAGAACTAAATAATTGACGTGGTGTTTTGTCAATATGCATCCCGATGCATATTGAGCCCCACTTAATTTGTAGGATTGCTTGTGCTCTTTGCCATGCCATGCATACTTAAACCGGACATGCATCATACTTGATTGTGCATCATGCCATGATTATGTGATGGTTGTTTACCATGATTGTTTGCTTCTTTCTGGTGTTGCTTCTTCGGGTTGGTCCCATTAACGTCGAGTTTGTGAGGATCCGTTCGACTACGTCCGTTTGTCTTCTTCATGGACTCGTTCTTCTTCCTTGCGGGATCTCAGGCAAGATGATCATATCCTCGAAATCACTACTATCTTTGCTATGCTAGTTTGCTCGCTCTTTGCTATGCCAATGCTACGATGCCTACCATTTGCTTGTCAGCCTCCCAATTGCCATGTCAAACCTCTAACCCACCGTGTCCTAGCAAACCGTTGATTGGCTATGTTACCGCTTTGCTCAGCCCCTCCTATAGCGTTGTTAGTTGCAGGTGAAGATTGGAGCTTGTTCCTTGTTGGAACATGGATATTTTGTTGGGATATCACAATATATCTTATTTAATTAATGCATCTATATACTTGGTAAAGGGTGGAAGGCTCGGCCTTATGCCTGGTGTTTTGTTCCACTCTTGCCGCCCTAGTTTCCGTCATATCGGTGTTATGTTCCCGGATTTTGCGTTCCTTATGCGGTTGGGCTATTATGGGAACCCCTTGATAGTTCGCCTGAAGTAAAGCTTTTCCAGCAATGCCCAACATTGGTTTTACCATTCGCCACCTAGCCTTTTTCCCTTGGGAGTCGCGCATCCCGAGGGTCATCTTATTTTAACCCCCCCGGGCCAGTGCTTGTCTAAGTGTTGGTCCGAACTGAGTAGACTGCAGGGCCACCTCGGGGAAACTTGAGGGCTGGTTTTACTCGTAGGATGTCTCATCCGGTGTTGCCCTGAGAACGAGATATGTGCAGCTCCCATCAGGATGTCGGCACATCGGGCGGTGTTGCTGGTTTAGTTTTACCCTGTCGAAATGTCTTGTTGTACCGGGATACCGAGTCTGATCGGAACGTCTCGGGTGGAGGTTTATTCCTTCGTTGACCGTGAGAGCTTGTGATGGGCTAAGTTGGGACACCCCTGCAGGGATTTGAACTTTCGAAAGCCGTGCCCGTGGTTATGGGCAGATGGTAATTTGTTAACGTCCGGTTGTAGAAAACTGAAGTTGACCTTAATTAAAATGAATCAACAGCGTGTGTAACCGTGATGGTCTCTTTTCGGCGGAGTCCGGGAAGTGAACAGGGTTGTTGGAGTTATGCTTGACGTAGGTCGTTATAGGATCACTTCTTGATCATACTCTTATCGACCGTGCTTTGCCTTCTCTTCTCGCTCTCTTTTGCGTATGTTAGCCACCATATATGCTAGTCGCTTGCTGCAGCTCCATCTCATACCTTTACCTTACCCATAAGCTTAAATAGTCTTGATCGCGAGGGTGCGAGATTGCTGAGTCCCTGTGGCTCACAGATACTTCCAAAACCAGTTTGCAGGTGCCGATGAGTCCGTGCAGATGACGCAACCAAGCTCAGGAGGAGCTCGATGAAGATCGTGTTCTTTAGGTTGTTTCGTTCTAGTTGATCAGTAGTGGAGCCCAGTTGGGGTCGATCGGGGACCGTGTCGCATTTGGGGTTCTTCTTTTATTTTGGTTCCGTAGTCAGACCTTGATTGTATTTGATTGATGTAATGCTTTATTCATGTAATTGTGTGAAGTGGCGATTGTAAGCCAACTATGTATCTTTTTCCCTTATGTATTACATGGGTTGTGTGAAGATTACCTCACTTGCGACATTGCTTTCAATGTGGTTATGCCTCTAAGTCGTGCTTCGACACGTGGGAGATATAGCCGCATCGAGGGCGTTACAAGTTGGTATCAAAGCCTTCCCCGACCTTAGGATCCCCCACTGATTGATCGTTTTTAGCAGCCGAGTTGTGTCTAGAAAAATGTTTTGAGTCATTTAGGAATTATATATCGGAGAGTTTCGGAATTCTTTTTACTTCCCAGTCTCCTCATCGCTCTGGTAAGGCATCCTGACGTAGAGTTTTGACTCTTCTCTTCTCAAATTTCACTAAAAAAAAAATTTAGGATCACGTGGGTATCTGGGAATCGTTCCGATGATTTTATGATGAGAACATTGTCTTGGTGCCTCCTGTCAGGGGTTTAGTGGAAGTGTCCCGGGGAGTTGAGCTCTGAGGTGTTGTCGTCATAATTTTATCGTTGCAATTCTGGAATACCTGAGTTTAGTACGCCGACATCGAAAATCTCTTTTATGCAATTCGTTGGTGAGATAACCTCGACGCCACCCAGTACTAGGGCGGGAGTTCGGGAGTATCGCCATAACTTGTATAACGGATGCTTTTCGAAGGTTGAGGTAGATGATTTCCGAAGGTTTCTTGGTTATGTTTTGAAGGATGGATACAGCTGGATGTAGGATTTGCTAGTTTTGGGTGAGATATTATGCTTCCCCTGTATCCCCAACACCTGATTGCATAACCGGAAAATTTCGGGAGTTTCATAGGTGGGAATTCAAGTAGTTCTTAGGATATCTTTCCGACGGATGTATGATATGAAATTGGGGTTCGACGTCTAGTGGTCCGCCTATCCACGGTCGGTTTTACAGTGGTCTCATTGTGTCTTAAATAGTCCTTGGCTATGCCGACTCGGGGACGCTTCGTATGTCATGTGCACTGCCTTGTACATGATGATGCTATACGATCGAGCCTGTGTAGGCCCCACCATGAAAACTTCGGACGAAATCTCTATCATATGTTTGTTCCGGTTTATTCTGCGAGCCAATCCTTTGTTTTATTTTGAGTTGTGGTATTCGAGTTGCTTCGAAGTCAAATGTTGATTCCATCCCTTTCCTAAGCGGTGCTCTCATACCTCTATGTGAATACTAATCCTTCTCGATCATCGAGTCTGTCATGTCAATCCTTTTCAACCGGTGTGTTTCTCTTCAAGTGAATCTGATCATTTCAACATCCGCAAGATCAAGTATCAGTTCTTCTCAACGGCGTTTGTTTCATCCGTCCCCAAGTTGCCTTTGTTTTTCCCGCCCTCCCTCCCTTGTTTTTCTTAAAGGACTCAGATTTCTTAATCGAGTATCCATCTTATTCATGTGAAGCCTCCCCACTCCTTTTCCGTCAATATTCTTACCTGGTGTAGCTCATGAAGATTCTAACGGAGCCTCAAGTTTATCATTCTTTGTTCTTTTATCTTCCCCGGTGTTCTCAATGCAATCTTTCGATGGTGATCACATCCTTTTCCTCGTTTCAAATGTGTTCTCATGCCGGTGCTCATCATATTCATTCATTTCTCACTATTCAATTGTTCCAGAGTGCTCAAGATATCTCAGAAGGCTCGTCTTTTCATTCAAGACCAGTTCAACCTATTTTGAGGTTGTTATATCATTCAAGTCATTTTATTTAACTGGTACAAATCTCTCTTCCAAGCAATCATTCTATGGTGTATCTTTTGAGTGGGCCCTAACCCACAGGTCTTTTCCCAGGATCTTACCTGACTCCTCTTATTTTCCTGGAGCTATCCTCAAATTTCTTTTCGAAGTCTGACGTAAGAATGAGTTATCATCAGCCTAATGCCTTTCTCCAAGATCTTTCAAATTCTTTTCATCGGGGGCTCAATCTCTTCGCTTTTAATTATTCCGGAGCGCCTCAATAATTCATGGTGGTGTTTCTCGTCGTCATTCTCAGATTTGAAGACCGAAGTAGAGTTTCTCTTTAATCTTGCTCCATTCTCTTCAAGACTCATGGTGCTAGCTTGTTGCCATCCTCTCATAATTGTTTTCGATTGTGAAAATTCTTTTCACCCATCCGAAGCAATTCAAGAGTCTTCTCAGTTTGTTATCCGGAGTTCATCAATTCAGGGTTATTCATTCACAACTTTCAGTGATGGTTCTCCAAATCTTACCGGTGCATAATGCAAGTGATCTCTAATCAGTTCGTGCTCTCTTTGTTCTCATGTATCAAATTCCCTCAAGTATCTTCATTTGTTCTTTAATTCCTTCTTCCCAGTGTTTCCTTACCTTTTCTTCAATCGTTTTCAATTCTTACGGTGGTTCATGCAAGAGTTCTCGTCATTCGTCATCATATCAACTCTTTCGTTATTTTCAATCCTACCGGTGGATCATTGAAGACCTTTCTCAAGTTTATGTTATATCTCTCTTAATCTTTCCTACGAGAATAAGTAATATGTCAAATCCGTTGATTGTCATCAATTTAATTGGTGAAGGATACGCATAATGTAATTCTTATTCTTGTCTCATCGAGTAAACTTAATTCCTTATTCCGGAGGTTCATCAAATTCTCGATTCAAGTTGTCCATCTTTCTTTCCGGAGCTCAAAGTTATTTCAATTATTTCTTCGCAAAGATCCATCTAATCATCGCAAGGCTTCACCTTGTGTTTTCAACTTCTCTTTCTTTTCGTTTGATCAGTCTTTTATTACTGGAGTTCTTCGAGAGTTTCTTCATGGTGGCTCATCAAGGATTTAATTCCTTCTCGAAGTTTTCTTCGACATTCTTTTCTAAGGAGTTCAAGCTTTCTTCATCTTGATATCCGGAGTGCAATTCTTTCTTCCGTATCATTGGAGGTGGTATTATGTCATTCTTGATAATTTGAGTTCATGTTTCATGATTCACATCTTATTAAGAATGAGGTATTTTAAATCCTTCAATCTCGTCATTGGAGTTACCTTGGGTTATATTTCACCTAAAGCCTTCCCTAAGGATTGTTGCTATCTATGGTGCTTATAAATGATCCAAGTTCTTGATTTATTCTCCCGGTGCGATAGTTTCTCGTATCCTTCTTGATATCAAGCCAATTTATTGTTTCGTTAGTGGCAGAATTTCACCTCATAATTTTGAGATGTCTTCCATAAGCCCACTGCCAGCTTACTCTTTTCTCTGTTGGAATCCCAATTCTACCCTTCTCCTAAGGACGCCTTCTCAAGCTCTTTTGTGGCAGAAGTTGGCATTTTCTTCTCCATTCCCCTATCTCAATTATCTATCTTCTATTCTTTTGTTCCGGAGGCATTGTGATGTTGCTCTCTTCTACCCATCTTCTTGTTTTGTCATGATAGTATTCTTTTCTTTGCTTATCCATTCAACTGGAATGCCGTGTTTTCTTTGGAGCTCTCTCATCTTATCAAATTTTGCATCCCTTCTCAACTGGAGTGCTGTCCAAATTATATCAGTCTTATTCCTTCTCTATCTTGTCTTAACCGGAGTGGTTTCAATATATATCTTGCCCCTCAACCTCAAGGATTTTTTCGCAATGTTCTTTGTCCCTCCTTTCTAACGGAGTGCTTTCGACTTTGTTCTCCTTCATTGTATTCTTTTCTAGAATTTGTTCAACCTCTTCAAGGTTCGTGGTTTCACTCGTTTGTCAATGAAGCAACTTAGTTTTACCTCTTCTTTTTCTCTGTCGTTGTCCCTCCGGTGCCATTCTAGATCTCGGGACGAGATCCTCTCGTAGTGGTGGAGTGTTGTAATGCCTCGAGACCGATGTGCCAGGTGTCGTTCAGTTATTCGCGGTTGTTGCCTTGTCATTTGCTTGCGTGTCATGCATTGCATATCATGTCATCATGTGCATTTCATTTGCATACGTGTTCGTCTCATGCATCCGAGCTTTTTCCCCGTTGTCCGTTTTGCATTCCGGCGCTTCGTTCTCCTCCGGTGGTCATTTCTACCTTTCTTTCTTGTGTGGGGGTTAAACATTTCTGGATTGGACCGAGTCTTGCCAAGCGGCCTTGGTTTACTACCGGTAGACCGCCTGTCAAGTTTCGTACCATTTGGACTTCGTTTGATACTCCGACGGTTAACCGAGGGACCGAGAAGGCCTCGTGTGTGTTGCAGCCCAACACCTCTCCAATTTGGCCCAAAACCCACCTAAACCCTCTCCATCATCTAGAGCGTTCGATCACGATCGTGTGGCCGAAAACCGCACCTCATTTGGACTCTCCTAGCTCCCTCTACCTATAAAAGAGCACCCCTCCCCGAAATTTCGGATCAATTCGCGGATGAAACCCTAGCAATTTCCCACTCCGTCGCCGGACGTGTCCGCCCGCACCGGACGCGTCCACCGGCTGCGTCATCCCGACGAATCAGGGAGCACCATGTCAGCTCCACTGTCGCCCGAGCCAACCACAGCGCGCCATGTGTCCTCCCGCGCCCGCTCCCTTCCGCCAGCAGCAGTGCGCCCCGCCGTCGCTCTGTGCCGCCTCCACCTCTGCTTCCCCGCTCCTCCCGCCTGCGACCGACCTCGCCGCTGCTGCAGTCGCCGCCGACGACCTCCAGGTCGTCCTGCCGCCTACCCTCCCCTCTTTCTCAGAGCTCTCTCTGCTCCCTAACCTCTCTCTCTCTCTCTCTCTTCCATCACATGCTGCCATGGATGTCGGCTCCGTCGAGCTATCGCCGCCCTAAGCTCGGCCTTGGGTCAGATCCGGCAGGGAAACAGGACCCAGCCAACCTCCCATGGCCGGATCCGCCACTCCGTGTCCTTCTCCGCGCCTCCTCGCCGGCTAGTTCACCGGAGTGCCCCGTGACCATGGCCTCGGTCGACCACCTGTGCGGGAGAGACAACAAGCGCCCGCGTGGGCCTCCTCCCCGCCTTGGCCTCCCAGGCCCAGCTCCAGCCAGGCCAGATCTGCGGCCTGCCTCTCTCCTCCACGGGCCTGCCTTCTCCTCTCCACGTCTGGGCCGAAGCCCATGGGTGAGCCGCCCCAGCGCCCACCTATTTTTTTCCTGCTGTTGGGCTAGTCCATTTCGGCCCATGTCATGTTTTTTTTAGCGCCTGGGTTTTCCTATTTATCCAGAGATTGCCAGTTTTGCAGAAAAGTCCCCCTAGTTCATGCATTTAATAACTCACTAACCGTGCATCGGATTAAAATGTTTTATATATGAAACTTGCTCAGAATTTTGTGTAGATTAATAATATCCAACTTTCATCTATGTTTGAAATGTTAAAAATGTTGTTTGCATTAATTTGCTCCTATGCCATGTTAAAATGATTTAATTCATAACTAAATAACCGTAGCTCCGATTTAAATAAACTTTATATGTAAATGGGGTAGAATTTTTCCTAGTTTAACATGGTGGCATCATCTTGCTTGTTTAATAACTATAAAATATGGTTTATTGCAGAACAGGACCAAACCTAATATATGCACATGGGGATTTAACGGAATTGTTGCTCGTTGTTTGTGGCCTCATTTAAACTTGACTAGATGGTATAGTTTTGTCATGCTTCACCTCTTGCCATGCTTAACAACATTTAATATTGCTGAGTACCTAACCGGGAGAGAACTAAATAATTGACGTGGTGTTTTGTCAATATGCATCCCGATGCATATTGAGCTCCACTTAATTTGTAGGATTGCTTGTGCTCTTTGCCATGCCATGCATACTTAAACCGGACATGCATCATACTTGATTGTGCATCATGCCATGATTATGTGATGGTTGTTTACCATGATTGTTTGCTTCTTTCCGGTGTTGCTTCTTCGGGTTGGTTCTGTTAACGTCGAGTTTGTGAGGATCCGTTCGACTACGTCCGTTTGTCTTCTTCATGGACTCGTTGTTCTTCCTTGCGGGATCTCATGCAAGATGATCATATCCTCGAAATCACTACTATCTTTGCTATGCTAGTTTGCTCGCTCTTTGCTATGCCAATGCTACGATGCCTACCATTTGCTTGTCAGCGTCCCAATTGCCATGTCAAACCTCTAACCCACCATGTCCTAGCAAACCATTGATTGGCTATGTTACCGCTTTGCTCAGCCCCTCCTATAGCGTTGTTAGTTGCAGGTGAAGATTGGAGCTTGTTCCTTGTTGGAACATGGATATTTTGTTGGGATACCATAATATATCTTATTTAATTAATGCATCTATATACTTGGTAAAGGGTGGAAGGCTCGGCCTTATGCCTGGTGTTTTGTTCCACTCTTGCCGCCCTAGTTTCCGTCATATTGGTGTTATGTTCCCCGATTTTGCGTTCCTTACGCGGTTGGGCTATTATGGGAACCCCTTGACAGTTCGCCTAAAGTAAAGCTTTTCCAGCAATGCCCAACATTGGTTTTACCATTCGCCACCTAGCCTTTTCCCTTGGGAGTCGCACATCCCGAGGGTCATCTTATTTTAACCCCCCCGGGCCAGTGCTTGTCTAAGTGTTGGTCCGAACTGAGTAGACTCCAGGGCCACCTCGGGGAAACTTGAGGGCTGGTTTTACTCGTAGGATGTCTCATCCGGTGTTGCCCTGAGAACGAGATATGTGCAGCTCCCATCAGGATGTCGGCACATCGGGCGGTGTTGCTGGTTTAGTTTTACCCTGTCGAAATGTCTTGTTGTACCGAGATACCGAGTCTGATCGGAACGTCTCGGGTGGAGGTCTATTCCTTCGTTGACCGTGAGAGCTTGAGATGGGCTAAGTTGGGACACCCCTGCAGGGATTTGAACTTTCAAAAGCCGTGCCCGCGGTTATGGGCAGATGGGTATTTGTTAACATCTGGTTGTAGAAAACTGAAGTTGACCTTAATTAAAATGAATCAACAGCGTGTGTAACCGTGATGGTCTCTTTTCGGCGGAGTCCGGGAAGTGAACACGGTTGTTGGAGTTATGCTTGGCGTAGGTCATTATAGGATCACTTCTTGATCATACTGTTATCGACCGTGCTTTGCCTTCTCTTCTCGCTCTCTTTTGCGTATGTTATCCACCATATATGCTAGTCGCTTGCTGCAGCTCCATCTCATACCTTTACCTTACCCATAAGCTTAAATAGTCTTGATCGCGAGGGTGCGAGATTGCTGAGTCCCTGTGGCTCACAGATACTTCCAAAACCAGTTTGCAGGTGCCAATGAGTCCGTGCAGATGACGCAACCAAGCTCGGGAGGAGCTCGATGAAGATCGTGTTCTTTAGGTTGTTTCGTTCTAGTTGATCAGTAGTGGAGCCCAGTTGGGGTCGATCGGGGACCGTGTCGCATTTGGGGTTCTTCTTTTATTTTGGTTCTGTAGTCGGACCTTGATTGTATTTGATTGATGTAATGCTTTATTCATGTAATTGTGTGAAGTGGCGATTGTAAGCCAACTATGTATCTTTTTCCCTTATGTATTACATGGGTTGAGTGAAGATTACCTCACTTGCGACATTGCTTTCAATGCGGTTATGCCTCTAAGTCGTGCTTCGACACGTGGGAGATATAGCCGCATCGAGGGCGTTACATTGGGGACGCTCCTCGATTCTTCTGAACTGTTCTTTGCCTTCGGTCATCGGTCTTGAAAACTAGTTCAAAAAATCTTCCCATCTTCTATCTTGAGGATTGCCGAGCTAAATCTGAAGATCTCACACGTCGGGTATCCGAGGAGCCCTTTAAGTCTTCGGCCTTTATCAATGCCTTGTTTTTTTGTGCCACACCTCAGGTATGAAGTTGTTCCCGGGCGGCAGTGTCCTCTTGTGTCCGAGCTCCAATGCCGGACTGTATTCGAGGTATCTTTTGCAGCCGAGCACCAACGCCGGACCACTTTCTGAGCTCCAACGCCGGAATGTATCCGAGCTCCAATGCCGGACTGTATCCGGGCTCCAACGTGGGACTATATCCGAGGTGTCATATCACCTTGGTTCAAAAAAGTCGAAGGAGTTTAGCCGAGCTTAATGCCAGAAATGCCCTCTATGGAGCCAACCACTCGCGCCTGAGCTTTATGACGGACTACTTCCGAGGTGGTGCAGCACCCCGACTGTGGGTCGATTTTTTGTCAATATTTTTGATTGGTGCAATTTATTCTCTGCCAAGATATATAGCCAGTAGCCCTCAAGGTGTGTATCGGTCTAAAACCCGAGATGCACCTGAAGGATGACGTAAGACCGCTGATCCCAGTAGCCACTGAGACTCAGGTTGATTTGCAAAATCGGCCTGAGGATCAAGTCCTAGCTCGGCAGAATACTCCGGGACACAAAAAGCGGCATGCTCAGTCCTCGAGACTCAGGTTGGGTGCGGCCGACCAACCCGAGGATCAAAATCTCCTCGGAAACTGTATTGCACTTAAAATTTTCTGCATTGAACATGCAATGCAGTAGCCCCCGAGACACTGGTCGGGTGGCAACACCAGATCAGGGGATGGATGTGCCCCTTTAATATTTGTAAATAATAAGCCCGAAGCCCAGTAGCCCCGAGAATTAATGCGGGCACGGTTGGTCGAATTAAGGATCGATATCCATAGTAAAATCACAAATTATGTGTAATGACTCTATGTATCCAAGTACTTTACATCATTAATGCTCGGATCCACATTTTACAAAACTTTGTTGACCGACCATCGGTTTCCACCTCCTCGGCCAGTAGCCGAGGAGTGTTTGTCCTACTTTATAAAGCCTTTATGAGGGAAAAGATTTACGGCAAACAAGGCAATCTGGCCATACAGTTTTATAAACAAAGGTTCACAGAGAGATATGTTATATTACTGTTTAACGTAAGAAATGTCTTCCAAAGAAAATAGTCCTGCTATCGGTTCCTTTCTTTGGGTTGTTATGCTAAGCATGATCATGAAATCTCAGCTCTAATGTAAGAGCACAATATTGAGGATTTAGTTTGAGAGGCCAGTTACTAGCTCCCGGTAGTGTTCGGCGATAGTCGAGGTCAAGCCGTAAACACTTCAGCCAATGTTATGAATGGCTCGTCATTTAACACAGTCATCGGATCGCTGACCAGTTTATGCTTATTGTGACAGACAGTTTTCGGCTTTCTCCACTGAGGTGCTTAACCATGTGAGCTGGAAGCACAATCGCAGTGGGTCTCCCTTTGCACACCTAGCCGAACAAAGCAGAATGTAGGAGGCAAGCGCAGGAGCCGGGCAACCCAACTATTGACCGAAGACACAATTCGAAACCGATGCATATAGAGCAATATCCAAGAATGTTTTTGCCGAATCTCTAAAGGTGTCCGGCGTTGCACTGCGAGACTTGTGCTGAAAACACACAAATAGTTTAAAAGTGCCATGAGCTTGGAAAACCAAAAAACATCAGTAAAAACTTGACGTCCGAACAAGATCAAGTGTTCGGTGCCAATCCAAAAATTGGAAAAAAAATTGTGCTTCTATCGTGCTTTAACATGACACATCCGATCTCAAGACTTCACGCGGGTCAGCCTACGGCTTCAAGCTCTTTATCCCAAAGGTGGAGTACTTCTCCGAGGTCAGTTTAGCAAACTAAACTCAAGCGACTTTCAGAGAGAAGACAGGCTATCCAGCTATTGACCATAAACTCGAGTAGAAAAAGGAGCGGTAGAAAAAGACTTTGCAACGACCAAGAAGAAAACACATTTACTATAAATAGCTCATATAAATTTTAAGAGCCCCAAGTGACTAGGGTAAAAGATTTTTATTTATAATGATTGTATGTACCGAAGTACTTATATCATATCTGTGTTCACCCGAACTTTAAACGCGTCTTAACCGACCATCGGCTTCTCCCTCTTCGGCCAAGGGCCGAAAAGTGTCATGTACTCCACCTATCGAGAGTATCGACGGTATTTCCGATGACCAGGCAATCAGGCCATAAGGCTGTAACAGACAAAGCGCGCTCAGGGAACTTATGCTATATTGCTGACGAAGTGTAAGAAGCATCTTCGAAGAAAATAGTACCCCCACCGATACCTTTCTTCGGTGCTCATTATTACTATGAGACTTGTGCAATAGATTTTTTGTACTCATGAGTTCCATTGTGTGCCGACCATGATTGAAAACAATAAGAGCGCTAGCTTTCGGCTTCACCCAGTCTGAGGTCAGAGCTCGGATGACCCGGTCGTGACAATCGCAGAGGTGCTCCCTTTACTCCCTAGCCGAACAATCGGGAATGTAGGGGTAAACACAGGAGCGAGGCAACCCAGCTTGCAAATCGCTTAGGTCAATATGGTGCATATTGGGGCGTAATACACGAACAAGGAACGAAGCCGTACAAGTATAATCATATGCAAGAGGAAAAGCTCCATCAAGGGAGCCCCCAAAAAAACGGGGTATTTGAATATGCGTGTCACAAACAAAGTTTTGACAAGGAACTTTGTCACAAACAACTTTGTGCCGAAAAGTATAACGCTTGGTCGAACCGAACAAAATTTAAAAGTGAAAGTTTTTGAGCATGAAAGTAACTTAGCTGGTTAATGTGCTCGGTGTTGATGACGCGATTTGGGCTTGTGGCGGGATGAAGACGCCCATTGATTTGTGACAGATCCGACAAGGTTCGCAGTCCTCGGCATGGCCGAGGTCCCAGCCCCCAGGCCCGAGGTGTCCAAGCAAGGAGTTCGGCACTCTGGAGTAGTGACCACCTAACGCAGTCAAAATCGATTACCTGCACACATAAAACAATGCGGTCCAGAAATAATAATAATATATATATAATCCTTGCATAATTGATTTATGCAAAAATAATTTATTTAAAGAAATGTGGCCTGGCGCCGAAGCCAATGTCGATGCAGGGCGTCAGCGTGATGCAGTGACGGCGTGACAAAGCCTGAATTTGCAGGGCGGTCCAGGCTCCGGATGCGGCGTTCTCCAAACTATGTACGGAAACTGACCGAACCACCACGCGACCGTTTTTAATGTGGCCGCCATTTGATAGACCTGTGTACAGATGATGGAACAAACTAGAGTAATAATTCCTTAAGAAAAATAAACCCAACAAGCAAAAATTGTTAGGATTAATAGCACCTGGTTTATTTGTCGTAGCATTCCAAAGAAAAGCGACTCCCAAAATCGGGAATAGATCCGCACACCCATTGCCTGATGGGTGATAAAGCGATGGCCTGGTGATGCTGGCAAAGGTTGGCTTGCCGAGGTGAAGCCCTCGGTCCAGCTAACGTGACGAAGCTGGTCGGCTGGTGACGCCGAAGTCACGGGAGTATGTTGATGAAGAAATAGCCAAGTCCCCGGTCTAGCCGAGGTGACGGAGCAGGCCGGTGAGGAGTTGTTGTAGCTGCCATGTCAGCCGAGGTGTTGAAGTAGTTCGCCATGATGGACATTGGCTCGAAGAAGCAACAGTGCGGCCATGTCGACCCAGGTCGTAACTTGTAACGCAGCCAAAGCTGGTTTGATGAAGTGACCATGCGGCGATGCCGGTGTGCATGCTCCGTGTAATCTGTGGGGCGGCGATGTTGGTGATGATTTATCCTTGGCGATTTCAAACTCTTATTTCGCTCGCCGAGGTGAGGATCCGAAGAAGTTGAGCTCGGCCTAAAAAGCGACGACATGTCTAGTGCAGGTCGGCAGTCGTGGAGCTATATTGCCGGACTGGTTTGACACCAGCGTGATGGCGAAGATTACCTCAGAGGAGGATTAAAATTTTATGGGCGCATGTTAAAAACAACGCACAGTACCATAGAAAAATTCCTTTTAAAAAGGTTGTCAAATATCACTTTCATAAAGAAACACGAATTCGGGTCGGATCCGTATTCACACAGGAAACAGATCTGAAAAGTGATGCACTAATCGGAAGGTTACCAGAGTTTGGACGGTCGGATCGATCTCAAATTTTGAGGGCTGGTAGATATGGGAATTCCGCAGAAGATGAACAGTTGGATATTCCAAAAGACTTCCGAGCTGATCTATGGAGAGCATGCCCTAAACTCGTCCAGATTCCCGTCTGGATTTGACAGGGCTCCGGTATATCATAGATTGTTAGAGATTCCTCCATCGGAACTCGACGGAATTTTCCAGGGTTCTTGTAGACTCAATTCCGCACAATTCCACCGAAGTGATCATTAAAACGACACTCGAGGAGGCGGTGGCAGCGGATACGCGTTCGCTGTCCAGAAAAACAGCACGGTCGCCCGAGGGTAATGTTGACGTTGAGCCCCCGAGCTCCATGGATGATTCCTCCATGATCTTGATTGAGATCGGAGTTAGCGTTGATGAAGGCCCTCATGCGAACATGATGATCGGAGGCAGGGCACAGTCCTCGGTCAAGCCAAGGTGACCAGTCGAGCCGGTGACGGAGATGTCGACGTCGTACTTAATCTGTAGACGAGCCATCAATCCTTTTGCCGATCACACATCGGAACTCTCAATGAAAGAACCAATGTCGGTGTCAAAACCGGCGGATCTCGGGTAGGGGGTCCCGAACTGTGCGTCTAAGGTCGATGGCAACAGGAGACAGGGGACACGATGTTTACCCATGTTCGGGCCCTCTCGATGGAGGTAATACCCTACTTCCTGCTTGATTGATCTTGATGATATGAGTATTACAAGAGTTGATCTACCATGAGATCATAGAGGCTAAACCCTCGAAGCTAGCCTATGATTATGATTGTTTGTATATCTATCGACTAGCCTGGCCCTGGTTTATATAATGCACCAGAGGCCTAATATAACAAGAGTCCTAGTCGAATACGCCGGTGCGGGTGAGTCCTTGTCTTGACCACCAAGTCTTGTGGAATCTTCCTCGTATGCGGCAGCTGTCCGAACTGGCCCATGAGTATACGGCCATGGGGGTCCTCGGCCCAATCTAACTGACTGGGAGATGACGTGGTGAGTACCCTCTAGTCCAGGACACCGTCACCCCCTCTTTCCTTTCTCCCATGAGAGGGATAGGCAGGAGGGGCTAGCCCTCCCCCTTTTCCTTCCCTAGGGCTGGAAAACAAGGGAGGGGGCGCACCAGCCCCCTTGTGGGCTGGTTTGTCCCCTCCATTGGCCCATAATGCCTATAACTTGTCTAGGGGTGCCCGTAACCCCTTCCGGTGACCCGATTCCTTCTCGGTACGTCTCAAAACAATTCCGGTGTCAAAATACCATCGTCCTATATATCAATATTTACCTCTCGACCATTTCGAGACTCCTCATCATGTCCGTGACCTCATCCGGCACTCCGAACAACATTCGGTCACCAAAACATATAACTCATATAACACTATATCATCAACAAACATTAAGCATGTGGACCCTACGGGATCGAGAACTATGTAGACATGTGTTGGGGAACACAGTAATTTAAAAAAATTCCTACGCACACGCAAGATCATGGTGATGCATGGAAACGAGAGGGAGAGTGTTGTCTACGTATCCTCGTAGACCGTAAGCAGAAGCATTGTGATAAAATGGTTGATGTAGTCGTACGTCTTCACGATCGACCGATCCTAGCACCAAAGGTACGGCACCTCCGCGATCTGCACACGTTCGGCTCGGTGATGTCCCACGAACTCACGATCCAGTAGAGTGTCGAGGGAGAGCTTCGTTGGCATGACGGCGTGATGATGGTGATGATGATGCTACCAGAACATGGCTTCGCCTAAGCACCGGTACGATATGACCGAGGTGGATTATGGTGGAGGGGGGCACCGCACACGACTAAGAGATCAATGATCAACTTGTGTGTTCTAGGATGCCCCCTTGCCCCCGTATATAAAGGAGTAAGGGTGAGGCCGGCCGGCCTAGGGGCACGCCAAGGAGAGGGGGAGTCCTCCTCCTAGTAGGAGTAGGACTCCCCTTTTCCTGGTCCAACTAGGAAGGGGAAAGGGGAAAGGAAGGAGAGGATATGTGATGCCCCCGATTTTAACGTACACTAATCATACACGCAAATGTGTACGATCAAGATCAAGGACTCACGGGAAGATATCACAATACAACTATAGACACAAATTAAAATAATACAAGCTTTATATTACAAGCCAGGGGCCTCGAAGGCTCGAATACATAAGCTCGAATACACAAGAGTCAGCGGAAGCAACAATATCTGAGTATAGACATGAGTTAAACAAGATTGCCTTAAGAAGGCTAGCACAAAAGCAACAACGATCGAAAAGGCAAGGCCTCCTGCCTGGGAGCCTCCTAACTACTCCTAGTCGTCTGCGGTTTTCACGTAGTAGTAGGCATCCTCCGGGTAGTAGTAGTCATCAGTGGCGTTGTCTGGCTCCTGGGATCCATCATCTGGTCGCAACAATCGGGTATGGGGGAAAAAGAAGTAGCAAAGCAACCGTGAGTACTCATCCAAAGTACTCGCAAGACTTACATCAGATCTAAACTAAGTATGCATTTGTATCAAAGGAAGGGGTTGTATCTGTGGACTAAACTACAGAATGCCAGAAGGGAAGGGAAAAAGCCTAGCCTATCGAAGACTAGCATCTTCTGGAAACCACCATCTTGCAGCAACAGGAGGGAGTAGAGTAGCATAAAGTAAAGTAGTATAAGTGTTATCAACCTCGTCCAGAGATCCTTTCTCGATTCCCTGCGAGAAAGCAATCCTAGAGCCATACTATCCAGTTCTCATATCCATTTCTCATCACAGTCCATTCTCATCTCAGATATCCAGTTCTAGTTGTATCGATCGGGATACAACTCCAAGTGTCCGTTACCGTAGGACAGGCTATCGATAGATGTTTTCTTCCCTGCAGGGGTGCACCAACTTACCCACCACGCTCGATTAACTCCGGCCGGACACACTTTCCTGGGTCATGCCCGGCCTCGGCCAAACAATACACTGCAACCCAACCTAGGCTTAATAGAGGGGCCAGCACGCCGGACTAAACCTATGCCCCCAGGGGTCATGGGCCATCTCCCCGGGAACTCCTGCACGTTGCGTACGCGGCCGGTGAGAAGACCTAGCTACCTCCTTCAACAAGGTAGGAGCTTGCGCAGTCCAACCCGGCGCGCGCCGCTCAGTCGCTGACGTCTATTAAGCTTCGGCTGATGTATATGACGCAGAACGCCCATACTATGCCCACGTGATGGTTAGTGCTATCAGGCCAGAGGCCCCTCGGATCAAATATCCAAATCGTAGTGGATTAGGAACGCGCGGTAACGAGCAGAGACTCACGATTGATGTGACCCCGTCACCCCGTCTCGAGTACTTGCGGCAAGGGCTAAGAACGCCCAGCCACGCCTCGTAAGTATCTCATGGGCACCTTCTAGGTCAACCCGTCTCCACATCACTTGCAATTAAGCTCGTGCAGGTACCCCTCAGGGTCGACTCGTCTTTCCAAGTATCAGGGGGTAAAGTCCAAGTATCCGGGTGTCCAAACAGCAAGGGGAAAACCCGAGGAATCACCCCCGGTGAATTCCACTCGATGTAATCATCAAGGTGAACGTAAGAGGATCCACCCTCGAGGTTCACACTTGAGGGGTTGCATGACAGAGCCGTATTAGAAGTGGTTAAGGAGGAAATCACCCTCGATGACCACGACCGAATAACTACACTACAGGTTAACAACAGAAGTGCTGAAGAGGTCTCACCCTCGGCACTCGATTGTAGCTCTGCAGAGTCGTACAACTAGGGGGGTGATGTGCGGTGTCGGGGCCTGGACGTCGATCACGTTGATCGAGTCATCGAACATAAAGCAGGGCAACTGGGACAAGGTGGGGGTCATTGATGGTTCACTAACCATCCTATACTAAGCAGTTTAGGATAAGTAGGTAAGGTATGCAAGCAGGTAACAACAACAGGCTATGCATCAGAGTAGGATCATACAGAAAACAGTAGCAGTTCTAATGTAAGCATGAGAGGGAAAGAAATGGGCGATATCGGAATGCTCAAGGGGGGTTTGCTTGCCTGGTTGCTCTGGCAAGGAGGGGTCATCAGTGACGTAGTCGATCACAGCGGCATCGGCAGCCGCCACGGGATCTACCGAACAGATGAGGGGGGAGAAACAGTAAATATAAAGCAAACAAAGGTACCACTAAGCATTACAGGACGATAGGCAGAGCTAGGGTTGACCTAACGTAGGGCTACACGATATAGGTGAAGGGAGAATTCAACCGGGCATGTATTCCCGCTTCCGGACCTGTGTTAGACAGATGACCGGAGGGGAAAAGTTCCATGTTCAACATGCTAGGGGCACGTGATAGATGAACAGACCGCGTATTCGGATTCGTTGGATTTTTCTGAGCAACTTTCATGTAGAAAACATTTTCATCCGAGTTATAGATTATTTTATATGGTTTTCGAGGATTTAAACAATATTTTGAAATTATTATTAATTCAAATATAAATGCTAAAATGCTAGATGTACCCAGCATAGGGCACACAGAACTGTACCCAGTGGCTGACAGGTGGGCCAGGGGGTCCCAGTTGACCAGTCAATGCTGACTAGTCAACAGGGGGTGGGGTCCCCCTGTCATACACTCACCTAACTAATTAAAGATTATGTAGTTAATTAGCAGGTTAAGTTAATTAAGAAAACTTTAATTAACTTAATTAATTGATTAAATAGCTAACTAATTAATTAATAATTATTATTTTAAACTTAATATTTTTTTAGCTTCCTTTTTTGGACAGGGGCGTGGGGCCCCATGTCATAGGCCTGAGGGGGGCCTAACGGGCGCTGGCGTTAGCGGGGCTGCGGGCTCCGGGCAGGGCATACCCAACGCCCAGCACGAGGGGGCAAGGCCAGCCGAAGCAGCATGCCGTGGCAAGGGGCGGCGCCGGCGGCGTGGCTAGCCGGAGCCGGCGAGGTAGGGGGAGGGCCAGCCAGCGGAGCGGACAGCGGCGGCAGGGGCGCGGCCGTCGGCGCGAGTGGCGGGCGGAGGCGGGGCACTGCCGCTGGCGGAGGAGCTGCAGGGGTCGGCAGCGGTGAGCAAGGCGAGCGGCGGTGCGCGGGGAGAGGGTACGGCGAGCGGTGCGGGTCTGCTCTACGGAGCCCTTGGATCCCCAGGAGCACGGGGCCAAGCTCGCTTTCGAGCTCAGGGGACCGAGGCCGCGACGACGAGGCGAACTGCAGCGGCGAGCTCCCGGACCCGGCGACGGGACTAGCTCAGGGGCAGAGCGAGCGAACGGCGAGGGAGAGGGGAAGCGGAAGCTCACCACCATTGCTGAGAAGGCACAGGGAAGACGCACGGCTGCCGGAGTTGTTGGCGAGGCGATGGTGGTGCGAGGAGGAAGAAGCAGGCTGGGCCGACGAAGGAGGGCTTTCGGCTCCTGCGTGCGGGCGTGACGACGGAGTGGACGGCGGCGGTCCTCCTGGGCCCTTCATCATGGAGAGGGGAGGCTGGTGGCCGTGTCGATGATGAGGCGCGGCGGCGGGCGTGAGCTCAGCTGTGAGCAGAGACGGCGAGGACGGGGTTGTGGCGTCGGCTGCGAGGTGGCTCCGCTTGCTCCAGCTCTTGTATGTGAGGTGGACGGCTACGACGGGCCTTCTAGGCCCCTTGGCTGGCCATGGGGAGACCGGCGGCCACGAGTCCCATCGAAGAGCGACCTTAGCGGGTTCGGTCGAGGTGGGAGGAGGGAGGATATGAGGGAGAGAGAGGAGGGGGGAAAATATCACAAGGAGCTGACGAGGAGAGGGGAGAGTAACTTGGTCTTATCCCCATGGCGACGTGGGCAAGCTTAGGTGGCTAAGGCCCGGGAGGGTAGGGGGCCTTTCTTTTCTTTTGTTTTATTTATATTATTATTATTTTTAGCTATGCAATTTTAGTCACTGTTTTGCATTAAGTAGAGCCTCCAAATGATTTTTGTTAGAAGAGCCACTTGGTACATAAATACTAGGCAATAGTTTAAGTTGGATCAAAAAGTTTCAAGCATTTGGGAGTGTTTAACTATTTTTGGAAAAATTGAAAAGGCAAAAACAATTGTTGTTGGACCTCTAAATAAATCTCGAGGGGCACTTTGGGAATTCAAAAAGAGGTTGGTCCCAATATGACATGTATCCAGGGATTATTTGCCACACGTTGAACATTTTAGATTTCATGTTTGGAAATTTTGAATATCAATTTTGATTTGAAGTTGAAATTTGAACCGTTTCGAACCAACGCGAGTTTAACAACAGTAATCATTATGATGTGTCACCATTAGCAAGGGATTATGGTAGCTTAGTTATCCGGGCGTCACAATTCTCCTCCACTACAAGAAATCTCATCCCGAGATTTTAGGGGTGGAGTAAAGGGGAAAGACTCGGGAAGGACGGAGCTTAGCAAGATAGGTACCTGGGGGCTATCTCAGTGAACGTGGCATAGAGGCATCTCTCGAGATGATATTCAAGAAAGTCATCGAGAGCAAGGTAAGAAGGTGCAATAAGAAGCTTCAACCGGGTAGACAACCGTTCGATGTCTGAAACAGAGTGTGAAAGGGTTCAGAGCATCGAGAATAAGTATTGCATCTGATACCAGAACAGATCACTAGGAAGTTGGCTCGCGAATACATATGAAGCCAAGTGCAAAGAGGATTTCAGAACCAAGGTTGTACAGGAGAGTCAGGTTTCGATCCTGTGGAACTGTGGGTTATGGGCCCACCATGTGGGTTAACAGCAGGTAGGCGCTAATCATTTTGCACGGTCATGGTAGCAAGGCAAGTTAGAGGATAGCCTATCAATTATGTTGGCAACAACGTTGGTACCAAGGGCGAGGGACGAAGAGAACCATTATCCTGCTCGTTGAACGAGGCGGGCCATTAGGCAAAGTTCTCGTCCATCGGTGGCTACCGGAATGTCATCAACAATAGTAACAGGGTCTTACTGACAGAGTGATACAACGAGGTGTTTACATAAGCAGGGAAATATTACTCCTTATATAATATAGATCACAATAAGGTTTAAACAAACCAATGGAAAGGAAAATGTAATTGTCAGACTAAACAGAACAATGGATAGGAAAATGTGTTTAAACACATATTTCAGGGGTATATCCTTCCCAAGGACAAGCAGAGCATGGTATCAATGACAGGATAGAAGTTTAAAACCATTTAGGTAAGGGGAAAGAAATTTCATGACATTACCCATACAACGGTGTTTGGATAATTGATAAGGAAGATTTAGTATCGTGCTTCAAATGTTCTTATTGGAGATTGGATTACCACAGACATGCTTTGAGATAGCATTGACATGGTTTCAAGCAAAGGTCGGACTTTGGATACACCAAGGATCCATCAGGAATTCCTAGAACATATCATGTTATTTTATCAGGAAAAAGATGAGGAGGTGGCCGATGGGTTCAGTAGCAATCCATCGACATGTCAACAAGGATGTATTCCCAAAATTAATATGATCAAGTTTGTGTTGGGGGGGAGACAAGAATGTTGTTGATGCTGACACAAATCATCGAGAGGCAAGGATGGTATTACTAGCCATGAATTCAATTGACATCTCTGAAGAAGCCAAAGTGTTGATGGTGATCAAGACAAATTTTGTCGAGTGACTCTAAGAAGATGCCATCGAGCAGAAAATGAAGGATGAAGTGAAAGGCTATGAGAACCACGGATTCGACACAAGCTCAAAGTCAAGCTTGTTGTTCGAGGTGAAATGATAAGATGAGGAAGATCGAAGTAAGCTTAGCTCATCGTCGGAAGTTTCTCTGGGAATAAGGACCAGGTAGCACAGTTAAAAAGTTGACATGACAAACATATAGCCGATCAGGCTAGGAATGATGTGATGGGGTATAAAGCTTCCCAGTATCAAGTACTAGGTGTAATGCCAGAAGGTAAATAGGAGTAGAGGTTGGACGGGGAAAGATTTGTAGAGGATAAGTAATAGTAACTTACCCAGCAAATGGGATCAAGGAGGAAATATGGTCGGGACCATAACTGCAAGGGATCCAATTTACGATACCGGAAGAATATTCAAATGATTAAATATCCTTGCAAGAAGCTTTCATGATAAGTCCCACACCATGTCCATGGGCATGAACACAAAGGTTCAGGGTCGACTCCCACTTCTACAATGCATAACCTTTCATTTTACTTCTCGCTCTTGATGAAGCTATAGTATTGAAATTTTATCTAACAAAAAGCCAGTAGAGTATAACCCGCATAACTTTTGAGTTCACACATATTAGGGAATGCATAGGTTCAATCCATCGGGGCATCTTAGGAACATATATCATAAATTTCGAGAATAAATAACACAAGCTCGGTAGTAGAGCATGCTTGAGAAAGCGGAGGATACAATTTACCAAAAGCATTATGTATCCGAGGAAAGGCTCACAAGCTTATTGAATAAGAAGGACGTTGTCGGATAAAATTCGAAAAAGGGGCTGGTGGTCCACAAGGGATCTGAGGTGAGCATCAGTACTCAACCAGAGGAAGAAAGAATGCAAGGAGATCAGATTATGGAAACAACTGACGAACTCAAAGCTCAATTGCAAAGGAATTATGAATTCCAAGACAAGGGATCAAAAGCAATGCTCTAATTAGGGATGGATAGGTAGAATAGCCTTAGTGATACAATCAATGGCGATTTGATTGGTCGAGATCCAGCACATGTTAAAATGACGTCTGAGCCGGAAGGATGAATTCTAGGATCTGATTGAGGATTGCGAGCATTCGCAACATATTGTATCAACAGACTCAAAATGATAAAGACAAAGGATGACAATAAGATTACTAGACCTATGGTATTAACCATAATGCAAGCAAGCAAGAAATTCAAGAATAATAGGCTGCTGAGGATTTTCACAAGAACGAATGGTATTACGAAGACTTTTGTGAAGTACAAGAATCAACTGAGGATGAGGGGATACTCGATAGGTGCACAAAGTTATCCGTATGGATATTCAGGTGACAAGGAACTGTAAGGCAGTAAGCTCAGGGGATTCTCGGAACAACGGAGAGCAGTTTAGGGCATCTTGTAATAACAAGATCAATGGGATTGAATGTAAGAATGGTAGGTGTAAGCAGTTATCAACAAGGACATAACAATGGTAGGGAATTTGCAAAGGCGGTGGGTATATGTGTCTTGGGAGAACATCGTAGAGTAACCTCGGAAACTTCTGGTGCAGCCGACGATCATCTGTAATAAGGGGCTCTCCAGGTGGATGTGATCACGAGATCCTGATGTTAGAGTTAGTAAAACCATTTAAACCCGAATAGAAGAGAGATCAGAGTCCCAGAGTACAGACGAGGAATAAAAGATCCTACTACCACCCAACGGCGACGTGGGCCCGTAAGACACACAACCATGTTAGTAAAAGTTTTTGTAGTGACTAGACTCAACTTCGACCAAGGAGTTGGAAAGGGGGATACTATAGGCAGTCGGCTCTGATACCAACTTGTGACGCCCCCGATTTGACCGTACACTAATCATACACGCAAATGTGTACGATCAAGATCAAGGACTCACGGGAAGATATCACAATACAACTATAGACACAAATTAAAATAATACAAGCTTTATATTACAAGCCAGGGGCCTCGAAGGCTCGAATACATAAGCTCGAATACACAAGAGTCAGCGGAAGCAACAATATCTGAGTACAGACATGAGTTAAACAAGATTGCCTTAAGAAGGCTAGCACAAAAGAAACAACGATCGAAAAGGCAAGGCCTCCTTCCTGGGAGCCTCCTAACTACTCCTAGTCGTCTGCGGTTTTCACGTAGTAGTAGGCATCCTCCGGGTAGTAGTAGTCATCAGTGGCGTTGTCTGGCTCCTGGGATCCGTCATCTGGTCGCAACAATCGGGTATGGGGAAAAAGAAGTAGCAAAGCAACCGTGAGTACTCATCCAAAGTACTCGCAAGACTTACATCAGATCTAAACTAAGTATGCATTTGTATCAAAGGAAGGGGTTGTATCTGTGGACTAAACTACAGAATGCCAGAAGGGAAGGGAAAAAGCCTAGCCTATCGAAGACTAGCATCTTCTGGAAACCACCATCTTGCAGCAACAGGAGGGAATAGAGTAGCATAAAGTAAAGTAGTAGAAGTGTTATCAACCTCGGCCAGAGATCCTTTCTCGACTCCTTGCGAGAAAGCAATCCCAGAGCCATACTATCCAGTTCTCATATCCATTTCTCATCACAGTCCATTCTCATCTCAGGTATCCAGTTCTAGTTGTATCGATCGGGATACAACTCCAAGTGTCCGTTACCGTAGGACAGGCTATTGATAGATGTTTTCTTCCCTGCAGAGGTGCACCAACTTACCCACCACGCTTGATTAACTCCGGCCGGACACACTTTCCTGGGTCATGTCCAGCCTCGGCCAAACAATACGCTGCAACCCGACCTAGGCTTAATAGAGAGGCCAGCACGCCGGACTAAACCTATGCCCCCAGGGGTCATGGGCCATCTCCCCGGGAACTCCTGCACATTGCGTATGTGGCCGGTGAGCAGACCTAGCTACCTCCTTCAACAAGGTAGGAGCTTACGCAGTCCAACCCGGCGCGCGCCGCTCAGTCGCTGACGTCTATTAAGCTTCGGCTGATGTATATGACGCGGAACGCCCATACTATGCCCACGTGATGGTTAGTGCTATCAGGCCAGAGGCCCCTCGGATCAAATATCCAAATCATAGTGGATTAGGAACGCGCAGTAACGAGCAGAGACTCACGATCGATGTGACCCCGTCGCCCCGTCTTGATACTTGTGGCAAGGGATAAGAATGCCCGGCCACGCCTCGTAAGTATCTCACGGGCACCTTCCAGGATAACCCGTCTCCACATCACTCGGAATTAAGCTCGCGCGGGTACCCCTCAGGGTCGACCCGTCTTTCCAAGTATCAGGGGGTAAAGTCCAAGTATCCGGGTGTCCAAACAGCAAGGGGAAAACCCGAGGAATCACCCCCGGTGAATTCCACTCGATGTAATCATCAAGGTGAACGTAAGAGGATCCACCCTCGAGGTTCACACTTGAGGGGTTGCACGATAGAGCCGTATCGGAAGTGGTTAAGGAGGAAATCACCCTCGATGACCACGACCAAATAACTACACTACAGGTTAACAACAGAAGTGCTGAAGAGGTCTCACCCTCGGCACTCGATTGTAGCTCTGCAGAGTCGTACAACTAGGAGGGGTGATGTGCGGTGTCGGGGCCTGGACGTCGATCACGTTGATCGAGTCATCGAACATAAAGCGGGGCAACTGGGACAAGGTGGGGGTCACTGATGGTTCACTAACCATCCTATACTAAGTAGTTTAGGATAAGCAGGTAAGGTATGAAAGCAGGTAACAACAATAAGCTATGCATCAGAGTAGGATCATACAGAAAACAGTAGCAGTTCTAATGTAAGCATGAGAGGGAAAGAAATGGGCGATATTGGAATGCTCAAGGGAGGTTTTCTTGCCTGGTTGCTCTGGCAAGGAGGGGTCGTCGGTGACGTAGTCGATCACAGCGGCATCGACAGCCGCCACGGGGTCTACCAAAGAGATGAGGGGGGAGAAAAAGTAAATATAAAGCAAACAAAGGTACCACTAAGCATTACATGACGATAGGCAGAGCTAGGGTTGACCTAACATAGGGCTACACGATATAGGTGAAGGGAGAATTCAACCGGGAATGTATTCCCGCTTCCGGACCTGTGTTAGACAGATGACCAGAGGGGGAAAGTTCCATGTTCAGCATGCTAGGGGCACGTGACAGATGAACAGACCGCGTATTCGGATTCGTTGGATTTTTCTGAGCAACTTTCATGTAGAAAACATTTTCATTGGAGTTATAGATTATTTTATATGATTTTCGAGGATTTAAAGAATATTCTAAAATTATTATTAATTCAAAAATAAATGCTAAAATACTAGATGCACCCAGCACAGGGTACACAAAACTGTACCCAGTGGCTGACAGGTGGGCCAGGGGGTCCCAGTTGACCAGTCAATGCTGACTAGTCAACAGGGGGTGGGGTCCCCCTGTCATACACTCACCTAACTAATTAAAGATTAGGTAGTTAATTAGCAGGTTAAGTTAATTAAGCAAACTTTAATTTAGTTAATTAATTGATTAAATAGCTAACTAATTAATTTATTATTATTATTTTAAACTTAATCTTTTTTAACTTCCTTTTTTTGGACAGGGGCGTGGGGCCCCATGTCATAGGCCCGAGGGGGGGCCTAACGGGCGCTGGCATTAGCGGGGCTACGGGCTCCGGGCAGGGCATACCCAGCGCCCAGCATGAGGGGGCAAGGCCGGCCGGAGTAGCATGCCGCGGCAAGGGGCGGCGCTGGTGGCGCGGCTAGCCGGAGCCGACGAGGTAGAGGGAGGGCCGGCCAGCGGAGTGGACGGCGGCGGCAGGGGCGCGGCCGTCGGCGCGAGTGG